>NC_047162.1:9760000-10062500 GCF_009819705.1 Hippoglossus hippoglossus | reverse complement strand
GTCGCCTAAAGTGAACTTTCTTGTACTAGAGTGAAAAAGTGTCTTTAATCAATGTTGTGATCTGACCTTTCTCTCTCCTAAGATCTATAATGACAGTCACCATTTCACCCTCCGTGGGCTGTGCTCTCGCAAATGATAAGTTGACCTTGTGGCCCTTTGATGCGACTGACTAATAGATGTCATAAACAAATTCCAAAGTCGAATGGACACTGCCGCAAAGGATGATTAATGGTGGTCGGACGAAAAGGTGAAACACTAAAGTCAAGATGAGTTTGTTACAGTTTGATGAGGGACAAATATAAAGATTCTGGAGTCTGTTCCGTTTAGTCTGATCTGTTTCCCTATGTTTGAATTAATTTGGACGTTGTGGCTTTAAATGATGCAGTTTGAATAGTTCAAACGGGCTTTACACACTGCGCCAATAAAATGCCATCGGCTGTAATAACTGAGACAGAGAGGCTGAATCAGTCCACATCAAGAAAACAACAAGTCAAAATGACAGCCGACTTTGTCTGTGCAACTCTCTACCTCTATGTTGACACACACAGATCCATCAGTCGGGGAATTCACTGTCAGCACCTGGAACGTGGGTAAGGAATACAGATGGACAGAGAACTGAGAGAGAGCTGTGTGTTGTGTGTTCTTCTTTTTATGGAGGTGACACCAACACGTGCCGGTCTGCTGTTCTCGCTACATTCCTCCGTACAGTCAATAAGGTCTTTAATTTGCTTTAGAAATAAAAAAAGGCAGATGGCTTAGAAAGTAAAAGCGACTACAGTTGGGATTTGAGTATGATTTTAGTTCATTGATATAAATGCATTTTTTTAGCTGAAAGCAACAATTATATGACTTCTCTTTGATTAAATATATTTATGCTGGTTTAAAAATCACATTTATCACCAAATCTATTTTAAAAAATCAAGTGGGAATCTGGAAAGCCGTGCTCATTTTCAAATCTCAGCTGTACCTAAACCACCACATCATATATCTTTCAAAGATGACCCCCCCACGTCATCTCCTGCCTGTCCATGTCCTCAGACACACACACACACACACAGCGTTTGAACTTCTGGTTGAGACGGCCACCATTGCCAGCGGTTTGGATAGCTCGGGACCACCGGGCTCCAAACTCGGTTGGTTCAGCCCTAGCTGTCTCAGCTCCGGCCCGGCCCGGCTCCGGAGTCACCGCTCAGAGATAGGCAACCCAGATAACTTAGCTTGGTATGTCGCATGTATGTGTGTGTGTGTTTATGATGTTTCTGTGGGTTCGAAAGGCATTTTTTGGATTTCCAGGGAGAGGCACTTCAGCCAAAACTGAAGGGGTGAAGTTACAATTTAAGTACGATAAGATATTTGCCTGCACTGCCAATGCTTGTGTGGATTTGTGAAATACTGTGCTGTCTGTAATACTACATATTGATGCAAACACGAAACAATCCAGTAAAAGTGACCTCTCAGAATAGAGTTAATAGAGAAGTGTCTTTTTATTCCTCTGTTTTATGTATGTGCGTCATTTTTAAATATAACCACAGACACTGACATATTGAAAACATCTAGAAGTGATTTCCACTGTTGTCCTTGGTTGAACAAAAGAAAACATACCTCAAACGACAAAGTACCAAAGAAGAACAACAAAAGTAATTTTCAACATTTAGTATTAAAATCACAATATGAGACAAAGCTAAATAAATTACATTTACTCCATCAGCCACCTTTTAATATTGAGTGTATGCATTAGTGTTTGGTCCTTCTTGCCGTTTTGATGACTCCAGCACTTTTGGTGTTATGCTTATTTACCGACTGGTGGCACATCCAACTCAAAGAATGAGCCCACTTGTGTCGTGAATAAATCCCGTGGTTCCAAACCCGTGCCTCCAAGTTCAAAGTTAACTGAGTATTTGATGACTGTCGCGTTGATAAAATTAAATTGGTGCATAGGATTTACTGTTCAGCATAAAATTTACCTCACATACAATACGAGGGGACTGTGTTTAATAATCCTGTCAGTGCAGGGGATTGGACCCGCAGCCCCTTGATAACAAGCACATTTCAAGTCGAGGCCGCCACTGTCACGCTTACAGGTGCTTACAGGTAAAAAAAAAAAAGAAGAGGTGTGCAGCTGTATTGTGGCGACATTGCTGATTTACCATTTCTGCTGCCTTTTGCTTTCCTGAATTGTTTTGATGGGTAGAAAGTTGTGCCACCGGAGTTTTTATGCTGTGTGCTGCTATTTCGTTTTCTTTTATACTGTAGCAAACTGCCTTAATATAGATTGACTGAATTTGAGTTTCTCAATACTTCGCTGTTCCTCCACTGAAAATCTTCAGTGCGTCTTTAAGTGAAGCACATTCCACTATATACCCACGGTATCTTTCACTGACTGGGCAAAATGAGTCGCGGCATGTATATTTGAAATATTTTGTTGTATAAGTGTCCTGGATGTTTTAGAAAACAGTGGGCTCGGCTCCAAATTACCCACTGGGCATGGAGCGACAAAACAAGCTGTGCTCTAGAGAGAGCTTGTAATAGATTGCAGTGATTCCCCTTGGACATGCTGTTGAGCAGGTGGCGCCTTAGCTGGTGCAACACACGGCAATGAATTTACCATTTCCTGCCCAGCCATCTGACTATAAATCATACAGTCTGAAAACACATTTTTAATAACCAGAGAGGCAATTAAATAAATTCAGATGAGAGTCAGAGACTCTGTTTGCAGGTTATTTTTCTCATTAACTGAACGCATGGAGAAACGTGCATGGATGCTTTTTTATTTTTCTGACCTCACCTTTGAGTGCCATATTAAATAATGCAATTGAAATGGGCGCACTGTATAAGTGACAGATGTAATCATGCCACCATCCACTGTGGTGCATATACAGTCAGAAGAAGTCATCCAGAGTTGAAATGTTAAAGGTACCCGGTTGAGTTATGGCTCTAATAGAAGAATGCAATGCTCTTTGGCTGAGCAGGTTCCAATATTATGTTAATGTTGCGTTCTCATGAACAACAACACACAGTATACACAGTATATGTCACTCTGCAGCTGGTGGAAGGGTGATGCACCATTAAGGTCCTAATTAGACAAATGCGCAAGTTTTAAATAATGTAAGTTAAAAAGAAAGAAACAACCAATAAATAAATAAGAAAACAGGCAAGCTACTGATTGCATTAAACATGTTTGTTGGACTCTAAGGAGAGTGCCAAACACTGAACGTAAGCATGGCAGTTGGGTTACAAATAAAAACTCCTCAGGCTTCCTTTAATTTACAGGAGAAATCATAAATATATATGTGAGGGAGAAGATGTGTATTGCATTTTTGATGAAACAATGATTGCACAACATAGTTATAGCTAATTGGGCCCTGATAAGTTCAAAACATATGAAGCGAATGTCGCACACCGATGCTGCTTTTGCCACGTCAGTATAAAAAGGTCCCTAAAAAGAGAGAAAACAAAAAGTCTCCTCCAAAAATCCAGCTGACAAAATCATTTTTATTTCCGCCCTGCGAAAAAAAACGCCTACAGCAAGAGCCACCTGCCCATGATTTGCTGTTTTTGTCTTTGTGTGGAGTCACACACCCTCGCAGGTGGATAGTCCCTGCGGAGATCAGACGGTCACCTGCGATGGTCACTTTCCCCCTGCTCCTCTGACAGTGAGGCATGAAAGCCATTAGCGGTGGGAGCTAATGCTAAATGAGGCAGATGTGATATTGCGGCGGGTTTCTTAGGGGGCTAAAGAGGGGGCTGTCTGCAGCCTTTAATACAATGTGACAGGGAGTTATTGATCAACAGATTAATGCTTAAAAAAAAGAACATGTTTGGTTTCATCTTTTACTGGGAGAAATTAATCTTTACTAACTGGAGCCAGAGTCTGAATATCACAAAGAATAGAATGTGGCTGTTAGATTCAGCAAATGCAATATTTATTAGCGCTAATTAATCAGCACATGTATGCTCGGATATTCCTTTACATTTGATGCCAATCCCATGATTGTTGAAGATCAAAAAAAACATTCGTTTTAATTATTTGTACTGTCTTGTGCTGGGGATTTTTTTTTTTCTTCCTCCATCAAGGGACATCACAGCACAAACACTGGCGTTTCAGTCCAGGGATGTACTTGGGGGTCGTCTTGGATGGTGTCCACCATAATTAGTTCCTCAGCAGAGCTGGTGCATCCTCAGGCTTAATGGGGAGCAATTAAAGCCAACACAAACAGTGTGTCTCTCCCCGTGTGTGTGTGTCAATATAAAGTGTTTGTGAGAGAAGATTACTGGAACCAGCTCAAACTTTATATTTTGTCTCGCTGCTTTTTTCGGGGATATGCTTGTGGATGCGCTTCGACAGCTCACACGTGTGCCACCGCAGCCGCGCTTTCACAGAGCCGGGGATTGCGCGCGCACGTGAGACGTCAAGGTAGAAAAATGATATACATGCGAGCGCTCATTGCATTCTCTGTCTCTCAACCTGCTGTCAGGGGTTAGACATATAATTGTGTTTATAGCGGAGCACATCTACGCAGAAATATTCCACCTACACACTACTTTGAAAATCTCATTTATTTTCTGTGGCCATCTGCAAGTACTCCATAATGAACCTTGTGAACCGAATGAATCACTCTGTTTGCAGGCAGCAGCACATAACTTTTCTTTTTTTTTGCTTTTTTTTCCCCCCTCTGAAACGCACAAGTCTTTCAAATGGAGAATGTTTTTAGATACGAGCACCTTCTCAGCTGCTCAGACGTTCACATGCAAAACACACATCGCTACAGGGTGAGTTAAAGGACAGAGAATAAACTCTGGAATAATACTGTTATTATGCAGACAGGGTACTGTTCATTTTTTATAAATCTGATTTTTAAAAAGTGTGCATATATGCTGTAGTTTCTTTCTACAAATGTTTAAGTAATAGTTCAAGCTAAATTAAAAGAAAAAAAATCTGTTTAACTTAAAGTTTTGGATAATATATGGTCATTAGGTTTGCATAGATCTGTGTGAGCCTCAAACAAACCAACTAAAGCAGCTGCGTGTACAACATACACAGACCTGGAATTACTGGAAAATTACCTTGAACAGCTTGTGCAGCATAATCCAATTGTGTTGTCATTAGATGAAATCCATGGGGGTCTAAAAAGGGTCTAAAAGGCCAATAAATAATGATGCTGAACATGTTTTCATAAACGTTGCCAAAACATCATGCTTCCAGTACTAGTTTTATTAAGTGGCCTAAAAAAACGAGGACACATCAATGTAATCGTTCTCTTCAATAGGCAGAGGGGAGAACAGGGGGAAAAACAGATTGAGTTTCGATGAAACTTGGAGGCATGATGCAACCAATCGCGTGTGTTTCAGCATCTTCACACACTGTCTGGCCGGGTGGTGGGAACTATTAGCTCAGAACGGCTCAAAACAAAGTGTTCGGCTCAGCTCAGACAGAGGCTGCATCCATGGGTGATTCCATGGGAAACATGTAGGCTGGAGCCGGGTGTTGATTAATGAGCCTTAAGTCACTTTCAATAGGTCATAGATGGGCATCTTGGATTTCACTGAAAATCTTCTGAGCAAAAATGCAAATGCGGCAGTTTCGCTTGCAGCACAGTTTGATCCGTCTGTGCTTAAATTCCCTGCTGAGTTTGTTGTCTGATTGTGTTACTGATTGGGATGGAGAGTTAACTGCTATTTCACAGGAGAACTAAGAAACAGGTCCGTATCTGTATTTTCAGAGAGGAGGAAATAGTGTGACATTGTTATCGAGTGTGTAAAAAGTTTTTCTGCTTCTGTTAACACCGAAATCCTCAATAAATCTTTGTGTCAGTTCCATGGGCAGCCACGCAGGCTTGACCCAAAACAGATCCACCGCCATGGTGGCATGGTTTGGTTCATGAGCTGTTCCTTTTCTTCCCTCCCTGACTTTCCTCT
The DNA here is from genome assembly GCF_009819705.1 of Hippoglossus hippoglossus. Taxonomy (NCBI): domain Eukaryota; kingdom Metazoa; phylum Chordata; class Actinopteri; order Pleuronectiformes; family Pleuronectidae; genus Hippoglossus; species Hippoglossus hippoglossus. The sequence goes on along the minus strand of NC_047162.1, from coordinate 10,056,584 downwards.
TTCTATAATCTTGATGGAGGATTTTGTTTTTGTTTCATCCATGGAACTTCCACATCTTTAATGGCTTCTATTCTTTTTTTGTTTGTGTTTTGAACTGCTGCAAGGTCCCTCTGTTTTCAAGGTCTACCAGGGGCTTGCATCTTGTCTACATGACTTCAGGACCAGTGTAACAATGGCAATTAGTCAACAGTCTTGTGTGTCACAGAATTCAATGTGCATTTCAATTTATTTTATTTTCACAACTACACAAAATCGATGTACTTAGTTATTACCTGACATGTACAGGCCTACACTGTCAATGCAGAATATTTGGTCCCTACGTCCACCTTTGGGGGACCCCCTCCTGCTTCACCTCTCCCCTTTCTATTGTTGTACCATTCTACTGGGTCAGACATTCAAGTTTTTGTATGTTTGCTTTATGTACCATATGCTGACCGACTTCTGATGTTTAATTTGTGTCTCGGTCAACACAATGCCCTCCAACGACATTCATGGTCCGGCCTTGACGTTAAATAAATCGCACTGTAGACATCACTAGACTCCATCGGTTAAACTAGGTCATATTCCAGTTTAAAGGTTTGCTGTGAGCATCTGCGTTTGGCAGACCAACAACCTTTGATTCACCGGATAGATTTTAGCTTTTTAACCTCATTATTATCACCTCTTCACTCTTCATATTGACGTACAAATCCACCTCAATCTGAACTCTTGACCCAACTCCGAACCACGCATGAGCCCTTCAGTGCTTGAACCACTGCTGAAGTAACACACAGCAGCCAAATCGACAATTACTACCCAAGTGTCCAATTACGTTTGGGCATGATGTGTTAAAAGGGGTATTTTTTAACCCACAGTTCTTTTAACACTGAACCCACTAAAATTGAGGCAGAGATTAAGCACTTTAATGTAGTATTATTATTTGTTTCACATTGAATGGGACGAAGCACAAAGCCTGGGGAGCAAATCAATGGGTCACCATTCAAGTGCTTTTATGGCCTGAATGAGCCTGAATGAAACATGTGTATATTCTGGAGGGCAGATAAAGGTTCAGTGTGTAGAATATAGTGTCAACTAGTGGTGGAGTTGCATGTTGCAGCTGAATAACCCTCACCTCACCCTCTCCTTCCAAACATGAAAGAGAGCCTGTGGCAGCCTTCAGTTGACATTCAAACTCAAAAGATGTTTACTTTGTCCAGTTCGGGCTACTGTAAATAACATGGCGGCCTCCGTAGAGAGAGAACCTGCTCCTGATGTAAATATAAAGTATTTAAATATAAAGGGCCATTCTAGGGTAAAGAAAACAACAATTTGTACAATTTAGATGAAACACACTACTTAAAACATCACTGGGATTATTTGATATTCAATTTCTGCCAATAGATCCCTTTCACCTTAATCTAACACACTGGACCTTTTAAGAAACATTATGTTTTTATATGTGGAGGACTTGTGCTCTGTTGGCCCAGGGGGGGACATTATGGATGTGCAACAGTGCAGATACACTTTTATACACACACTCATGCACACACACATACACACACACTCAAACACACACAGATACCAAATAAATATGCAAAGGTTTTTACTCGTGTCCATTGTTACTTATATGAGGAGGTTATGTTTTCATTGCCGACTGTTTGTCTGATTGTCCGCGGGATTACGCAAAAACTACTGAGCCGATTTCAGCCGAGACATAATGGAAAAGTGGAGGATGGGCCAAGGAAGAACCCATCACATTTTGTTGTGGATTAGATTAAGGAGAAATTTGATATTTGATAGATATAGGGCTGTTTTCCCCAAGGTCTTTAACACTGTAAGTCCTTTTTCAACATATATGTGAATCTCTCAAAAAGTTAAGCAGAGATTTTTTTGAAAACAATCAGGAATACGTAGAGTACTGACAACTGTGTACTACTGAAAGGTGCAGATCCGAATAATGATCCGGATTTTGTGAATCAAAACAAGGATTATTAGGGGGTGATCTTCATTCAATTACTGTACTGTAACAAATAACTATATCAGATAATGGAGGTTTATTGAGAGCAGAACATTTCCGTGAGATCGGATACAAGCACATGCATCTGATCAATAATTTCCCAGCGAATAATATGATGCAAAAAAAATCTGGCATATTTAGGGGACTGATATTTATGAGTGGGTGCAATTTATGAGTGGGTGCAATTTGTGAGTGGGTGCAATTTGCGTGATTGAATTTACAGAGACTGCTGGACCATGGCGGAGGTATGAGCGCCACTGTGGTTCCTCGTGTTATCGTCAGTGCTCATAATTTATAATAATTAAACACTGAATGACCCCTAGATTTGATGTCTATGATGAAGTTAATGTCAATTAACATTAGATGTCAACTGTTTATCACTGGTAAAATATTCACGCTAGGCACAGAGAAAATGAGCGGCAATGTTTACATGACTGCTGCAGTCCTTTCCTTCTAGAGATGGTTTGCTCTGCCTGTTCGTGCATGTGACCCCCGACCATGAATATTTTAAAGACCATAGGAATTCTACATGTTGTACATGTTACCAGCAAATCCAGGGTGGGGTGGGGGGGCTCTACCACATTGATTTTCCTCATGTTTTTGGCGCCGCGCCACACGTTCTGTGGGAGGTTCCTGGAGCTGACAGGCATGACCTTTCATTAATTGCCTTCTACTTCATCTGCTTTGTTTTAATGAGCTATAGAAATGCGGTGAGACTCCGTGGACCACCACCGCAACACATCAGAAAAGGCAACATCAGCCTTTCACGAGGTAGTCAGAAGTCAAAGGTTCAGAACTCCCAAGGCACCGCGGGTTGCGTTCTCTTTCAAGGAGCTTGCTTTCGCCATTCATTAGAATTGTGCGAGAGTGAACATCTGTTGCGCGGCGTTGCAAATTGAGATGCTATTTTTATTTTAAAATTCGAAAAGCAAACTAGAAGCAATCTGATGTATTGTATGTAGAATGGTCTACAGAGGCATTACATATCATTACTTCTGAATATTACGAACAGTATTCATTCATACCTGGTTCAGAACATATGCAAGGAACAAATCCAAAAGGTACGGGTAAGCTATGGCTAATTAGGATTAAATTATTAATCGCTGCAGTATTAAATTGAGTTATAATGAGACAGTGCACACATTAATTCTCGACAGACATGCTCTAGCATTCGTGTCCCCTTCACCGGGCCAAGGAAGGCTTTAGTGCCAAACACGTTCCGACCGACATACTTTCCACACTTGAACACACCGCCACCCAAGACTCCGGTGTCAGCTTCATTAAAATGCATGGCTACTCACACAGTCGCACACCTTGTGTATGCAAAAATTTACATGAATGATTCCACGCCGCGTTATCCCTGTTGGAGGCCCCACATGACTCTAATGTTAACAGACTAAATGAGGGGACTTGCTTCCAGGGCTGAGTGGAACGTGCATTGAAACACGAGGAGGAGAGAACGTGCGTCCACGCTTAACCGAAGGCAAATGGTCTCCTCGACATCGTCCAAAAACACAGATGAATGCTTCATCAAAGGTGAAAGGAAATGTCAAACGTAGAATTTAAGGGATTAAATGTGATTCTTTGACTTCTTGCGTGACCTTCAATATCCAGAACTGACTTTATTCTTGTTGATTAAACCTAACACACACACACCATGTTTGAAATTACAAGACAAGGCAGATCCTTCCACAAAGAGCAATTATCCTCCACATGAAATGGGGCTTTGCTCTGACCATTGTCTGCAGGTGTCATTCAGGACGGCGAACACAAAACCCAGTTTCTCATCAGTTAGATAGCGATCAAAGCTGTTTCCCATGCAGATCATCAGGAATGTTTTTATTAATCAAACCTTCCGGTGGACTCGCCACCAGACGGACAACAAACTGAGGACACGGCTTCTCTTTTCAGGACGGTTAATTTGACTTTTGAGAACCTCATTTGCATGGCAAGCACCAAAGAAGAATCTATAAGTGGATGCCGCTGCCTCTGACAATTGAGATGGAGTGGGCATTTCTGCTCTGTGCTATGAAAAATCAATCGATGCGGAGTGGAGACCTGGAGTTAGAAATGTTTCCTATACAGTGTAATTAACAGACACAAAAAGTCTATTACATCTTATGAAGGAATCACATTCTTTATAATTTCTGGGATTTTATTATTTTGTACTGAGCCTAGAACATTAGCACTATGTGTATTTTACAAACCAAGACAAATACCACAGGTATAAACTAAGTGATAGAACGGAAAACAAGTCCCCATTGAGTTCAAGGAACATAGAAATAGTCTTATTCTGAACACCATGCCCTTACAGCAGGGAAATTTTATTTTTGTTCTAATTGCATTTTAAAATTAATTTCCTATATCTGTGTCTGCAGCTAAAGACAGCCTGAGAGACCTGGCTTACATGGTGTCCCAATCTTAAATATGGAATTGAATAGAATTTAGATGGTATTTTTTATCCTTTTTTTCCAATAAAAATATTATTATGATCACCATTCAAGGTTAAATGACAATGTATTGATGCATAAAATCACAGAAATTACATTTCTACCATCCCAATGCATGGCAGAAAGTTCAGATTTGATGATTTGGTTTTGACAAATTGCGCTAATCTTGCTTTTCTTTTTCTGACCTTTTCATCATGCAATATATTTGATTTCTAAAGCACATTTAAACACAGCCCAAGCTGACTGAAGAATAAAAAAAAGATTAATAGAATACAGTATATAGCAATGAAGAGAAACATGAAGAGATGATGAGAAACATGAAGAAAAACATGACAATAAAAGCAAACCATGGACAAATAAATCATTTTAGATATTACAACAGACAAAACTGGACTTTTAGGCAATAAAGACGCGAAACAGCAGCTGCAGAAGCTCTGTCACTTATTGTCACTTTGCTTTCCACAGCACCTACAACCGAGAAGTTTGAAAATACAGCTTGATAAAGGAGTTTGTTAACTTCAGGGCTTCGTTTCAGTTTGGATGAGCAAAAAGGAAGACGTTCGGAAATGATAACGCGGGCTTATCAGTCACGGCTCGATTAAAAAAGCGGTGTTTGCAAACACTAACAATCAGTCATTATCAGTTCTACCTCGTCGTTGGTCCAACCCCCCCCCCCCAAAAAAAAGTAAGGATGGAAAGTTACCCTTGAAACTGAGTGGAAACAGATTTCTGAACTGAAATTGTTTGTTTTAATATGCTGTTTTAGAACAAAAATATATTAATATGGATATAGCCTATATATACTATATCCATATAGTTCCAAAACCACTGCACATATAAGAGAGGTGTGTTGTCAGATCTTGGAGCTGAGCATCAGCAAAGGTCTGTATATTATTTTTAAAATGGAACAGGAGCCACTGGAAGAAGCTTGGACCGATTTCTTCTGTCACACGCTCTTCTCATTCACTGCTTCTATACTCTGCACCGTATTTGCTGCTGCTGCGGCTATAACCTCCTATTCTACAAAACAGATGCCAAAATAAAATATTTCTTTTCTACTCATTAAAATGTTCCCTACCAAGACTACTTACTGAACCCTCTTGAATAAATTCATCCGACACTTTAGCAGGCTCTACATCTGGTATGAGAATCAACGCAGTAATTAGCACCGTGAGTATTGTAAAAAAACAAAAAATAAAAACTTTCCCCAACTTTCAGTAACTGTTCTTCCTGTTAAATCTTTTTAATTAAACTCTTTTATTTTATTATTTCAAATGCAGAATTGAATAATTCAATTATGAATAACCTTGCAGAAAGAAGTTGGAATCATTTGACTGATTTTCACCTTTTATTTGTTTGCTCGACCCTGTTAATCTGCCGTCGTGTGCTCGGTGACAGCGGTTAAGTCGTACATGCCACATGCTGACACGGAGAAAAATAAACAGGGTGGGTGGAATAGCTTCTAACGAAAAAAAGAAGAAAAAAAAAGAAGTTGACTTGAGCAGAAATACAGCTCGAGAGAAAGGGTAAATCATTATAAGTTGCTGAACCTTACAAGTGGCGAGGGCATGGTGTTACAGTTCTTATGCAAAAATCCTGCTAATAAGAGGATGCTAAGGAATGTGCCTCTGTCCCCCGGGGACTTTGCACAGCTGTCTCCACCTGCTGAGTATTTTCTCTGTTAACTCGGTTTTGTCTTCCACCTTTGAACACGAGAACATCCTGATGGCTATAATTAGCTCCGTCACTCTGCACTCATGAGCACGAGGCACGCTGTCATTCATTCCTCCATACTTAACACACTACACCTAACCACTCAAGCAGCTGTACCCGAGCCTGGTGCATCACAGTCTGATTCAGCCTTTGTCTAATATTCCATCTCCACATCCTTTTCCCATTTGCTCTCATTCGTTACTCCAATCTTCTTTTATTTCTTTTTTTGCTTCAGATAATGAAAAATGCTTAACACTGGTTTTGCGAGAACTAATGGCACTTATAACCTGTGACTCTGCGATGGATTCACGTGCCGTCCACACGAGTCTTAGAGCCGCTAATACAAAGAAGGTTGGAAATGCTGCTGGGCTCGTTTTAGCTTGAAAACTCCTGGGCCGTGTTTTAATTTCGACGGGCAGAAAAGGAGATGTTTGAATTGATGACTCAGACACCCACAACCACTTGCTGATTCAGTCTTTTCGGCCATGACGTAGCCTTCGCTGATTCGTCAGACGCTTATCACAACCGGCATTAGCCTTGGCTACCGGTGGTAGAGCGCAACATGGATGATCAATTACAAGTGTTGTCTTTGCTAACATCTGTTGTGAAGCTAAATTCTGCATTTTACAATGATACAATTGCTTACATGCGTAGGAGACAAGTTATTTTTTGAGTAATCTGCGACATTTCCTGTGTCCTGTTTACACCAGAACACGCACGCAGAGTTTTCAGGCGTGTTAGTGTGGACGGGGATTCAAATTGATCCGAGCCAAAACAAATGTGTGAACAGGGACTGTTTTAGTTTTCAAAGGAAAACGTAGTCGTATAGATGAGGTTAGGTTAAATTACCTTATTTGTACCAGTAGGTAGATTTTGTTTGCAGCAAAAATGTAACCTAAGATGTAGCCTAAGTTACCCTACCCCTACAGGAAGAGCTAGGTGTTACACATGCTAAAGTAAGGGGGGTGAGCTGTGCAGGTGTGTGAGTCTTTGCATTTTTCTTTTTTCCATTATGGAAGAGTAAACATGTGTCAACAACCTTTTCATGCAATGATTCCTAATCAAAAACACCATCAAATGTATGTTCTGCTGATCATTTTCTGATGAAAGCTTGGATTTCTTTGTTGTGATGCTTTTGCAGTTGTCTTTGAGTAGAAGAAGAAGAAAAAAGGAGATGCATATTTTACGAAGACTGAAAGACAGCTTCTGGTTCAACGGAAGCTCTTCATGAAAGGTACGCTATTAAATATATACTCTTAATTTGTCACAATCAGAAAGGAGAGAAAAAACACATCTTAGAGTGCTGTAAATATAGCTCCCTTTCAGCACCATGCCAACCTCATTTGCTTGGTATTCATTACCTGCTGAGCCTCTGACAGGTGAGTTTATTCTTGGTACAGTGGCATTTTTTTGTTCAGCTCTATACGTGCGTGTGTGCACGTAGGTTTGGTCAGTAAAGATGTGCGTTCAATCAAGGCCTGTGTGCGTTTAATTGCACAACAGATAATGAAGCATGTCCAACAAGGAGCCTGGTGCTCAGCATATTTATCCTGTATGTTTCTAGCTTGTGCAATACTATCGATTGAATACAGGAAGTTACTGCTAAATGTAAAAACAAATTAATTAATTTAATTTAATTTATATTTTTATTATTTTTTGAGGTGAGGACAGTCTACCCTGTTTTAAACCCTGCAGGGCTCCCTCTGAGGCACTGGTTGAAATGTGAGTTAATTTGTCAGCTCTAATTTGGCCACAAGTGTTTACGTGTTTTTCCGTCTACACGTATTCACCCTGTGACGGACATAGTCATCTGTTAAGGCTGCACTTCATGTCTCACCCAGTATGTGCTGGGAAAGGCTCCAGCCCCATGTGAGCCTGTACTGGAGAAATGATTTTGAAGGGCGGACAGACAGATGTGTTAGTTTGGCCACAAGACAACATAATAACAAATGTGTAACTGTCACAATAAACTCTTACTGCACTGTGCATTTCAATAAACAGAGACAAGTAAAATATAATGTTTTCTTTTTAATTTAAGACAGCAATATCACAATAATCATTCAACAACCTGTATCAATTCCAAGCTTGACGTCTCTTTTGTATACTAGCTCATAAATATACGTTAGACACAATAATCTACTTGAATTTCCTTCCCAGACAGCTCCAATTTGCAGAAGAATCTTCTAAGACATCTAGACGTTGATGCTTAACATCTGTGCAGTTCCCATTTAGTACAAGAATAAAATCTTGCTTTGACAGATTGCAACAAAAACTGTCCCATACATTTGCGTAAATTCTCTAATAAGAGGTAACATTAATCACCAGAGGTGTAGGTACAACCTCCTTCCAAAATGGACTCCAAAATTGTACAGTTCCATGTAATTTCCATGAGCACAATTTCAGATCTGCCAACTAAAGGAAGCTGGTGCACAGAGTTCAATGAAACCACCAAAGACACATCGGACACCACTGATTTCCTGCCAACCGGAAAATAGTGCCCTGTCTTTTCCATATACATAATTACTGTAGTAACTGGCTATCAAGGGAGCAGAATAGAAAGTGTTCACTTATTTGTATAAGTGACACAGGGTAAACACTGAACTGCATTCATAGCTGTCAGTGCATCACAGAGCTGTCAGTTCACTTTTAACCGAAGCAGCCGGTGTACTGTGAGGGGCTAAAGGGACAATGTCCTTGGAGTCAGATGACACTATTCCCCTGCCTTAGACGCGTCATGCCCTCCCTGTCAACTCAACTGTTTTTCCCAAGGATTCATGAGAGGGAATTCGTCCATTACCTAATACAGCCTGGAGAGCTGTGTGCCTTGGAATGTGCATTTTGGAGCAAAAAGGGTGAGTTTTATAAATGCTGAAATATGATGGTTGATGACATGCTACTTGATGTCATGCTAACACGGAAACCATTTGAAGGTCACAATAGAATAGAAGGAGGAAATTATCTTTGTCAGTCCAATATGTCACAAACATAAATATTTGCAACTCTTCCTATAGCCTACCCGTTTCAAAATAAAAGCACTCCAGTGTTTCTGTTGACTGAAAGGATGAATAAACCGAAGCTTGGATATAATAAGTAAATACACATTTCTATTCCTGTGTACATTCTGACTGCCAGTTACTTGGGCTGAACATTTCAGTTGACAAACAAAATGTAATTTTTCTGAACAGTATAAATAAGTACATGACCCAGCTTGCTACTTTGAAGATAATGCATCTGTTCTCCGATTGGGTTTATCTTACCATTATTTCCGGATAGAGTGAAAGGGAAACCTTTGATGTGGCCACCTAGCGATCCGGATCACCAGCCACGACAGAACGGCTGGTGTTGTTTTCACCTTGTGAGTCGGTGTGTTTCTAAAGAAGACAAGGACTTTACAAGTGTGTGGACAGAGTTTTCTCACTGCAACAGCAGATGGACTCACAAAACTTTACAGGCATGTAGATGGGATCAAAATGAATGATGATGGGTGTGATCTGACCCATGACTACTGTTTATAGTGATAAATTAGTGATCACTACTGATTACAAATGGGTCGTAATGTTGATGAGAAACGCGGTTGGGAGATGAGATGGGCTCCGTTTGGATCAGACACTCGGGCTACAAAAAAAACCATTTGCTTTTAGTGAGCACTCTCCCAGACTTCGTCACTTGATATTCTGTGTAGCTCTTGGCTTCATAGAGAATGAAAGATATAACAGCTTATGAATTGCTTTAATTTGTGGAATATGATGCTGCCATGATTTGCAATCTGTTTGTAGGCAGGGCTTGCAAATGGAGTCCCTGACGTGGGCAGCTGCACAGCTGGAACAGCAGACAGCAACCAAACCACAGAACAGAACAGGGAAGACATTACCATGTATCACAAAGGAAATGTTTGTGTGAATCACTGTGAAAGGTTCACAAGTTTATCTGAAGTAAATTGACCATGGGCCCTTAATTTTTATAAAGCTTACATAAAAGAAAAGAACTAGAGTGACAAATAGCATATTGACAGCATAAAAAACGTATCAGTATAAGCAATGTTGTTTTAGAAAAGCATGAGTCAGTTAACAGTGTCTGGAAATAGTACAAGAGTCTTTTTTATTTCTTTTCAGCAGCTAAAGGACCCACCCACAGGGATGGGCAACGGCGAGAAGAGAAACTGCTCCTGCATCCTGGAAGTAGTACAGGATGATGGACGATACGCTTAGTCCTAAACATCACATTAATCCTCCGGCCCGGTGCGACTCCCCCAAGGACGCTGCAGCACAGTGTACTCTGCCACAAGCACGGGGTAGAATCCGGGGCAGGATTGTGAAGAGGTGGACACACCAGTTCCGAAGGCACGGGGAGCCAGACTGACTGGTGTGGCTCCAGGAAATGGAGAGGAGAGCGGCAAAGGAGGGAAAGATCAGTGGAGCAAAGAGGAGGATGAGAGGAAGGCACAAGAGGGAGAGACTTGAAACAGAGTTGATGGAAAGAAGATACAAAAGGATTTATCAAGTGTGGTGTGAGAGGACAGGGTTTTATTTTGATGTTTATATTCCTCTTCAACCCCAATTTGAATAGAAATGAGATTATCATGATGTTCAGATGTAGTCTCCATTGTGTAGTACTGGGAATATAGCTACAATTAACGTTTCTTATATTTTTCAGCTCGAACAAAAGAAGGAGGTATTTTGTTTTCATTCTGCATGAATTGATCTCAACAGTCAGCTAAAGCCTTTTTCTTATTTTCCTTCTTTTACATATGAACATTCAAGATTCAAGATTCCTTAAATATAAAGAGAACATAGAATAGCACAAGGAAATTCTACTAACGTATACAGATGCATGGTTATTAAAATAACCCATTCACTTGAAATAAATGAAGGGCATTGATTGTTGTACCCAGAAAACACTTCCATGATGCATTTATGATTTTCTCTGAAAGTGGTCATTCTTAGAAATGAGGAGACAGCGTGCAAAGAAGCAACCGGGGCTTTGCTCCCCCCCAACTGTGATCTCTTGATCAGCCATTCCAGGCACATTGATAAAGTGAATAGTCTGTTAAGTCTCTTATTGGCCTTGATGTGATTGAGTGAATGGTGCGGGGGTGGAAAGACTATATTACATACATGAATTTCTCCTCATATCCTGGTATTTGTTAAGCTCATGGCCGAAGTGAGACCTTGGCAAGTGTCGTTCAGCAATTGTGATAAAGCCAAAGGTGAGAATCTCAATCTTGTCATAATCTGCTTGAATTCATGTCATTTGTTTAAGATCATCTGTTGAAATGATATTTGTAGATATGAGATATGAGATATGATTGTCATCTGTCATCAATGAAGTTAACTTGTACCAAATTGATCAAATCTGCCAAAAGGATTTGCACATGCATAGGAAGAATAGTTGATATCCAGAATGGGTACAAGTAAAAACAAAAAACGAATGAAATAAAAATCTACTTAGTGATTTTTTTTAAGGCAAATTATATGTCACAGGTATATTTCTGTTGTTTGAAATGTATTGTTAATTTCTGATATTGTGATTTACCACATTTCAACGTGACTTAATTAGACTGCATATAAATAGCATCCTGCATTCAGGACATATTTCGGTTGTACGTGACATATTATGTTCACGTACAATAACTAAGTGTAAAGCGACATGTGAAATTAATGAAGGGAATTTGCATGTTATTCATACACCATTTGGGGACACCAGGCTGTGTGGACATTTAAAGCTTTGAATTACCGCAGGTGTCCCCCCAAGTGTCTGACCTTCTGTCTTTGTGGCTACTAGCAATTGCAATCATCCTATTAGGGATCAACAAAAGAGTAATTCATCATGCAGACACTGTGCTTAAAAAAAGAAAATAATGAACGCTGGAGCTCTGTACCTGCTGATGGCCCCCGGTGCACTTATTGTAAATGACCAAACCTCCCTGCACAGCTTGAGGAAAGTTCCTCTTTGCAAGCAATTTGATCTTGTCTTGCCACGCGCGGCTCTCCGGAGTACCTGGAGGCACGAGCATTTATTACTTTCTTCTAATATCAAGGAGACCAAGGAGATCAGCAAAGCAATTAATCAATCAAGTCAAGCTGGAGCCCAGCGTGTGGGATGAAGATCCTGCTGCATTGTGCCGTACCTCTGGAGCTTGAGGGTAGTTTTTCACGGAGGCTCCAGGGAGCTTTTTGCCTCATGATATCACCACAGAAGCCTGGGATGCTGAAAAGACACTGGAGAGTTGTGCTTATATAGAAAGTGCTTTCATTGTTTGGCATCCAGGGAAGACATTAACAGCCCTAACAGCACTATCTTAAAGACAATATTGAGTTTACTTCTGTGCCCGTTTAAAGTTTCTTGTGAAACACTGGGAGTGAGGAAACACCTGAGGAAGTTCAAGTTTTAAGATGTCAATAAAAAGATTCACTTAATCTAAAGCAGCCTTAACCTCAAATACAAACTATTCAAAATATCTGCAGGAGTTAACAGTCAGACAATTCTGTTAATAAAAGTATAGTCTATAGAAATGTTTTAGTTGAGAATGTTCTTATATATCCACAATGCGCTTCGCTGACGAAATGTTGAATGTGACTGTCACCTTTACATTGAATAGGTAATGGAATAGTTTAATGTCAGAATTAATAATATGTTTTTGCAGGATGTCAAAAACAGAATCTATTTGAATGCTTAAATGCATCCATACAACTGTCTTCGTTTGAAAATGGCATTTTCAAACTATAGTGATATTTGTCCACAGGAGTGTTTTGGCTTCCTATCAGTTTGAATCCCCGTCCATACCAGCACACCTGAAATTCATATCCCACGACCACTCACATACACTGGACATACAATGTGTACATTTTTCTTTTTCTGTCTTTTCCGCATATAGTTCCCTCTTCTTTTTCTCCATGTTCACACATATTTCTCTGAGCCTGTCAGCTCACACCTGAGGCTTTACTCATTTCCCACATAGTCTTTATGTTCTTGAAGGAGCGTCGCTGGCAGTGATGGTCTGCGGGGGAAACAGTGACGGGCAAGTCAAATTAAAGATGACTCACCCATGCTATATTCGACTCTTTTAATACTGTCATTGCGACAACACTCTTCCTCTTGTTACCAGATACGAGGAATCACACTCCCGTCATGTAACTGCTTGTATTGAAGTTGAGGCCCCTGACTGGGATTTAGCATTAGCATGTAGTGGGTCTGCCTGTGTGACACTGGTGTGGAAGCTGAGCACGGCGGCACAGAACACAATGAAAATGCGAAGGGGCTCATACTACATCAACCTTTCATTTTCCATTTCATTTAACAAATTCATTTATTACTCCACATCATTTACTTCTTCATTATGTTGACAAAATGAAACGGTTATCAATGTTACTTCTTTTTCTTTTTTTAGAAATGCTACAGGACTTCAAATTATCCAAATTAATTCCTGGTTTTAACCGGCGCCATGTTGCGATGCTCGGTGCACGCTTCATTTATCTGGCCTGTGCCTCATACTGGGTATGTGATGGTAAAAGAGACGGCTTGTGTTTTCTGAATACTTCCATGTGTGCTGTGCATTAATGTTGACCAGAGATTCATTCTTTAAGACATTCCTGTTTCACACGTCAGTATTTATTCCCACTGGCTCAGTGGGAAATGTTGCCTCATGACAAGAGGTGCATAGGTTCAAGCCACAGACTGTTTACTTTGGTTAACAACTCACACTCCTACTTCCTCCCTGAAGACATGCACGGTGGAATGTAAATACTCAGGAGTTCACGCGTTGTTTTATGCCCTCTGCCCGAAACACCTCAGTCATCAGTGACCCTGAGATAGAATAAGTGAGTAAAAAATGAATTGAATGAATGGATTTACTTTGCCTTATTGATTTCCTTACACATCATCCAAGTCAGCCAATAATCCAGGAGGGAAATCCAGTCTATGCCCATGGCTGATTTTCAACAGAGATGCACTGTATCTTTGGAAAAACCTCATGAATCACAATACTGCTTCACATATCTTACCACTAACCCAGAACTTGGCTCATAAGATGCAAAGCTCAGGCAGTAGCGTGTGCTTTAGGAGAAGTGCCTTCATCCTTCTTCCTCTCCTATTGTGTTAAGGAAGAGCCCGGCACTGATAAATGTCTCTATAACCTTGGCAAAAGTCACGCTGAATACATCCCCAGCAAGTTGGGCTGTCAAGCGAGAGGTTGAAGTCAAATGCACGGCCTCTGCTCTCAACAGCAAAACTGCTCTTTATCACACATGCAAGCTGGGAGCCATTCCTCACTGACAACTGCTACGAAAGCTCACGTGGAACATATTTCAAACTGACGGCAGTTGATGTACATGTAAAAAGTGACAATGTCGCACAAAACCGTTGAATTGCGCATAAACTGCTGTACTTTTAATTACTCTGTAAAAGCCATCTAATCACAACGGACACCGTGCCATGTCATAATGAAGCTTGGTTTCTTCTACACGTCCATTCAGCTGTGGCCCAAAAAAAAAATCAATCCCGTGCTATTTAATTAAAGGCCAAGCTCACGTTACATCGAGTTCTTTCAACCACACTGGTTGTGCAGCAAGCATCTGTTTTGCTTGAGTGTTTGTATAGCGGGGGGAATACTTGGCATTGTTGGCATTTATTTGGATGTGTGACCTTTTTAACATGCTTTCAATTGGGGGTGATCGTGTTTTCTCGCTGAAGCAAAGGTTTTTGTGGAAATGCCACCGAGTGGCAGCGTATAATGGGAGAGTAATGGGGAGGTAGTTAGATATGTCTCTGGAAGACAGATAAGGTGCACATGAGAAGGGACCCTGCTCACAGAACAAATCAATGGATTAAAGGGTTTTGTTTAGCTTCACCCATGGATTTCTCAGATCTGTACGAGTGTGTGTCTGGTCAGTGTATCATAATTTATTTCTTACTGATTCTTGCTTTTTCTGAAACAAAGAGCCTGATCAGAAAAATCGCACTAGCTGATGGCTTCGCATATATGGTGCAGTTTAAAACTGGTCTATCTTCATCCTCACACATTTCACACCTTGTTCTGTCCGGACTTTCACACTTTTCAGTTTAGTAAGAATCAAAGTATCAGGTGTGAACAACAGACCAAAAGAGTTGGTTTTGATCTGGATCAATCTAAACAACAGGTTGGTTCATTTGCGGTGTGGAAATGTTGAGACGGCATTAATAACAGAAGAGTGGAAGCGACTTGCAGGATTGCTTGTAGACTTTGCCACTGACGATAAAAACTGTTTACAGTGAACCGTTTTATTCATTCCACTCAAACAGAAATGCTACCACCCACTGAATTGACTTCATGCCGACGTCAGATCCCCGCCCATCTACAAACCAGTCAATGTCAAGTATAAGTCGATGAAGACCAAGGAGGTGATGACGACAGGATGTATGTGTCTCATGCAAAAAGCCTTTGGTCTGCTCCATACATTTTAATATGAAAACCAAACTTACCAAGTCAAATGTTTGCATCATAACAAAGCCATTGACCTTGGTTCTGACCTTGGTCCAGACTTTCAGGTGTGACAACAAGATTCACAAATTTCTTCAATCAACAGTCGGATTAACATTTCTACTTTGTACAACAGCAGCAACTGACTGACATCACACCAATACTGCAGGTCTGATGTTGTAAACGTATTAATACAGAGTGGAAGAGTAGCTGCAGATACAGAAAGAGCTACACATGGTCAATAAGGTTTGGTCTATCAACACTCGTAGGTACGTTTCTTATTTATCGCTCTGTGTGTGAACGTGGGGGGGGGGGGGCCTTATTATTATTGCCTGAGTTTTATGAATAGTGCCATACAAAGATTTATTGATGATATTGTTTGTGAGACCTTAGGGGAATTTCTTTAAATTTGGTATAAACATTTTCTTAGCCTTTTTTTAGTGGTCTAAGGTCAAAGGTCAAATTGAAAGTGACCTCCTGTCTTGTGAATGCAACATATCAGCAATAACCACAGGGATTGTTTTTTTATGTTTGGTATAAACATTCACTTGGACTCAACAGTGAACTGATTTGAATGAGGTGGTCAAAGGTCAAGTCAAGGTCACTGTGACTTCATAATACATACTTTTATCTCTGGAGGAACATGTCGGAACTTTACACAAACGTTCGCTTGGACTCAAATTGACAAGACTTCGGTCAAAGGTCGAGGTTCCTTTGACGGCAAAGAATAACATTTACGGCCCGAACTCAAGAAATCACACAAAATACAATTCCTTAAAGTCTTCGATGGATGGATATGTGAGTCCATATGTATGCAAAAGGATAAACTGATCAGATTTTGGTGGTCAAAGGTCACTGTCGCTTCACGCAACACACTTTTGGCCACAACTCAAGCATTCATAAGCTAATGTTATATTCAGTATTGATTGCATACTGTACATAGAGGTGTAAAGTTCTGATTCATACAGAGGGGGAAAGGCTGACAAAAACAATCTGCTGTGTCTTTCAATGCAGAGCTGCTCTTTTCAGTCTGCACAGGACTGTTGAGAAATGCTCTACACTATTAATGCACGCTGGGAGATACAGGTGAGTGAACAGCCCGAAGCCATACATCCCAGCAAACAATCAAATATGCATTCAAGAGCTGTCCATAAACACAGAGCTGCTGAGGCCTACGCTATGATAAATCCCTTTTGTGATTTGCTACACCGTATAATCAGATCCTTCTTTTAAAAGTCTATCAACTTTCAACAGATATTCCTGTT
Source organism: Hippoglossus hippoglossus (assembly GCF_009819705.1). Taxonomy (NCBI): domain Eukaryota; kingdom Metazoa; phylum Chordata; class Actinopteri; order Pleuronectiformes; family Pleuronectidae; genus Hippoglossus; species Hippoglossus hippoglossus. Next base: position 10,039,706 of record NC_047162.1, on the reverse strand, counting down.
GCTGTGTAAAATATACAACATTATTGACACAGTCATATTGTTGCACTCCTGTGTGATTAAGTTCCCCTGAAGCATTCAAGTCTTGCTCCTGCAGACTACTGGAGCCGACATGCTATTTTCACTTTTGCTTTCCACCTCCACACCTGTGTTGTCAAGGGCACAGTTGGCTTTCATAGTTTTATTTTATAAAGACTGTTCTTGCCATTCGCATCTTTTGTAATTGCACGTCTTTGACACGAGGCATGTTTGAATTCCAATGTAAAATGCTGTCATATATCCATCAGCATTATACTTAATTATCTTTATTCAGAATCACTTTGTTTACTTCACTTTATCTATAATGCTCACACACTGATCCGCAGTCAGTTCGGCTCGATGAACAAAGTTCTGTTGATTGCAGGATACTGCAACCCTCTGTGAATCCTCCCTCGCATCACTCAATAGTGTGTGTTCTATTGCTTAAGAGCCACGGGGACTTTTGATCAATACTGTTTTATACACAAAATATTAACAATAACACTTTTATTTATTTATTCATTACTTTCGCACAGCGTATTTTCAGACCCCAGTGCAGTGCCCTTTAAATGGTAGATATAGGTCAGGTTAGAATTAGCATGTTCAGGTCTGAAGGTGTAAATTTGCCTGGTGCGGCAATTTAGAGATCAAGGTAAACTAAAGTGCAAAATTTGACTCACCTTGGGTTTCTATGCCCAATTTCATAAAGCAATGTGTCAATTTACTGTCTTTGTTTTCATCTCAATTACTATAAGAGGCCTTTAGAAAAGGTCGCTCATAATGAGCATTCAAGTTTTGATTTGTGTTTGATGAAGGAGCAGGAACTATGGTGGGGGGGGGGGGGGGGGGGGGGGAGGAAACCGCATTGACTCCCCATTTATCAAATGCGCTCACTAGATAGACAATATCGATCTGCGATGTGGGAAGGTAAAACCAGTGGGAATCTCCAGGCAATCTCTCTTTTATGCATTCGCAAACCTGCACTGCAGTGATTTTTTTTCTTCTCTAATAGATGCCGAGGTGGTTGTCAGAACTGTCGAATCAGTGTGTGAGTGTGTGTGTGTGTGTGTGTGTGTGTGTGTGTGTGTTTGTGTGCATGTCTGTACATTTCTACACATAAAAGGTTTCATGTTTGTTTACAAATTGATTGTCTGACCATCCCTGTTACTCCAGCGCTCTGGATTTTGTTCTGGCTCTGTTGCATCGTCACGTCCCCTGATCTCAAGTTTGTTGGTGAAATATCAACATAGCCCGAAGGCACAATAGTCCGAGGTACAAAAATAAGACCCATGTTGCAAAAAAAACAAAAAAAAACAGGATTCACGCTTCTGCTTCTTTGCCCTCAGTGACATCTTGCCAAGGACAGTGACAAGCGAGGTAGCAGCTAATTGGGACATATTTTGGGTCTGCAGTAGAGAGACAATGCCAAAACTAAGGTTATCCACAGCTAAACTGTGAGGCTGCAGTTAAGCAGGAAATTGACAGTCATTTCTTTCTCACTTGCACATTTGGCTGCACACGTTTTCCACTGGTAATGGGACTAATAGGATCCACGTGATGGACATTTGTAAAACTCTGTCTACCTTCTGGCAGTGGTGAGGAAACTAATAACTGTCGTGTTATAAATGATTCAACCTTTTACACTTGTACACATTTTCTATACACATGATACATTTTCTTTCATCTGATGACATAACCTTCTTCTTTTTTTTTTTTTATATTTCAAGGCTTAAATGGAAGTTTTGGTAAATTGCACGTCATCAGGGCATTATTACATTGTGCTATACAATTATACAACGTGCTTTATTGCCAAACCCAGAGCACTGCAAACTCCAGGAGGCCGTGGAACTCCTAGAGATGGTCGGCAGGGTGCTGAGGTTCCACGCATTTGTAGCGAGCACATTATGGATCACCTGCTGCTTTTTAGTGTGCTGCTCTCCCAGCGTACAGCAGTGTTTGAGCCTAATGAGCCCATTGGGGGGCGTAGCCTGTGTGAAATTCTATACATTTAGGGCCCTTTTTTTTTTTGTGTGAATCATGACAACCAGTACTAGGCTCAGGGGGAGTGTGTGCGGGAGTGTGAGGCAGGATTTTGGCTGGAGGCATGTAGCGCGCTCACAGAGAGCATGGTAATGGTTTGGAATTAGGAAGAATACATTATCATACATTACTTATCAACGACTGCGTTAGTGATTGTTAGGGACTGGTACGATTCACATCAGCTGCTCTTATTCCGTGTAAAAGAAAGCAGTGCTCTCCCAGCCCTAACATACTGACATATTCTCCTCCTGAGGAAACTAACACATGCAGACACACAGTTCACCCAACCAGCCATGCATTATCCATACAGCTAGTCCTGTGAGGGTCACAGGGGGTCACATAGTTTGAATTCGAGGAAGAGTTTAGAAATAGTTTTTGGTTTTCTAGCTTGGAGTTTGACCATTTGTAAATGTCCCTTAAATGTAAAGCTATACATCCAGGAGAGGATTAAGCCAATAGAGGCTGGAAGCAACAGCCAGCCTTGCTTAGGTAAATGTAAGCTTAACTCCTTATATTTCCTTTTTTATGTCTGTACAAAAGCCACTTATAACTCAATTTTAGATTCATAGTAATGTCCTGGGTTATTTCTTGACAAGGTGCAATGAATTTTATAGCGTATATAAACAGAATTTCCCCAAAAGTTGAATTATTCCTTTAACTTTATGCAGCATTTCTCCCGCATTGAATTTCAGAGAAAATTTTTATCTGCCACATTATTCAAAAGAGGCGAATTATAAACAGGCTATTTCATGTCTATGCTTTAGGTTACTTTTAAAAAAATCGCACTTGCTACAAAATGAAACGGTTAGACACAACTTTTATTTGGTCAAATTAAATGAGGGAGATGCTGCTGCAGTCCCACAAGCCATTGTTTTTCAATTAGAAGAAGAGACGAGGGGAGTGAGTGGGTGGTTTAGAGAGAAGATATAACTTTTTTTATTTTATTATGATTTTTCACGGACGCATGGGCTCATTGGACACAGATCGTGCACAGCGACTGAACTGTGTGTGTCCAATGTGTCCTTTGAAACACAACCGACCACTTTCAAGTGCAGTGGTTTGCAGGCTGCACTGCAGCAGCCTGGAGGTGGATGAGAACACCTTCCACCTTGAAATGGCTGCAGAGATTCAGGTAAGACCCTAATACATCATGCAGAGGCCAGCTAATTTTAAATTCTATCTCACAGCAAAAGTTGTGGGTCATGGAGCATCTAACTAGGACACAGATTTATGTTCTTAGTCAGTCAGTTGGTTTAATTTAATATTGATGCATTAATATAAATGACACAATGTCAACATTTATAATGCTGACTGCTATTGAACACGAGCCTTCTTTTCACTAAGGTTAAAGATAAATAAATTGCCATGGAGATAAGTGAGGCACACTGCATCACTTGTGGTAGACGGGTTAAGAATGGGTCGGGCCCATTGTTTGCAGGCTTTGACGAATTGGATGAATTTGAACCTTCACAGAAGTAACAATAGTCTGTGGTGCTCCTTTCTACAACCCATCAGCCGTGTCCCATTTCGGGGGCTGCATCCTTCGGAGGACTTGGTCTAAGAAGGCCATGCTATCGAAGGGCAGGCTGAGCCACAATAAGACAGTCTGGTCTCAATGTGCATGCTGTGATAAAGCGAATAAGCTATGCAGCCAGCCGAGGTGCAGTAAGTGCAACGGCTCAAAGAGGCCAACCATGCAACCGAAAGAGCGGGACATGGCGGTGACGCAAAGATGAGACCACACTGTCTCATTCTAGTTCTGCCTTTACGGTCTATTAAGGCCAAAGGGTTCTTAGAGCCATCGTTAGCTACTTAGAGCCGCTGCACTCGACTGGCCACATAGTTAGCTGTTAGCTTCAACACTGCACATGCATTTAAATCCCAAGGAAGGATCTACCTGTTTGATCCTTTGTTGTTTAGGAATGGGAGGACACAATTGTTGGCCGAATTTGAAGGAGCCTTCGAAACCAGGCTACAAGCGACGGTTTGATGCCAACAGTCTACAAACGCAGCCTCCAAAGGACGCTGGCCCCCTGAGTCGGGACACAATTTACAGTGACGCCTTACTCTGATTAGCTAGCAGTAGTTGCTAATCAGTAAAAGCCCTGTTCTACCCTGCATTTAACACCTGTGGTCAGGTTAACATGCAGTATCATGAATCAAGCATGATTTCATTGGAACAGGCACCAAGTCCCCATTTAATACACATTTAAAAGAAAGAGCAAATTTCACTTTCTCACTGAACAACTGGAAAGGGACCTAACTGTCCTCGTCTATACATTATCCAATCAGCTATAGTGCAGCCCATAATATTGCAGTCATTATCTATAGTCCCACTTTTCTACTCTAATGGGCAAAAAGCCCTCTCAGAACTGAAAATAACAGACTGACTGAAATTAGTGGTTATAAGAAAATAACATGTTGTCACACCACTAGAAAAATAAAAGAAAGTGAGGAAGGCAATTACGTGGACTGTGCATTAGAGCTCTTAACCCACTGAATGGACGGACATGAGGCCCCAGTGCTTCACCGCGCCGTGAGCAGATGTGATCACAATGGCCATTTCTGCTTCACTTATCTTTGCGTTTGACGTTTGAAAAGAAAATGAGCCTTTGTCTCTGGAACGACAATATTTGGACATATGCTGCGGTGCGGTGAAGTTTCTAAGGCTGTGTTTTAATTAGTAAACTACAGCCAACCACATGATCAAATGTTAAGAGTGACTTAATTAATATTAGGTGGCAGTCAGCCAAATATCTTGCTAAGTAGCATTAGAGGATACCGTGGATTTAGTAGGTTGCAATTATCAAGTCATTAAGCAATATAGGTGAAAGCACATAAGTAAATTGTGTTATTAATTTCCTTTACTCACTTGTGCCAAGAAAATAAAGTTGCACTACAACACATAGGAGTGTGAATAAGAACAAATATGTGCTGAGAAAAAACGCAAATACTCGTAACTTTTACTTTCTGTAGTGGAATCGCTCAGTTTGCTTTACTGTACAGATGCTGGAACAGTGACCAGAAGCTGCAGCAGTGTGTTTGTAGGCCATGAACGTGCAAACGGATTTATCCTGTAGATCAAATTTTGACTCTATATATGGTTCTTGTGGAAATCTGTATTGATACGTAAGAATACAAAAATCTATCCTCTGAACATGTTATTCTGAAGACTCATGGAGCAAAAAAATGGTGTGTGTGTGTGTGTGATATTTACACATAACTGAGCATGAACACGTTGGGCTATCATAAATAATAAATAATCCCCCCCAAAAAATATATATATATAACTTGGAAGACTGCAGTAAAGCAAAACAAGAAAAAAACAAAACTTGTTTATGTCCAATGTCCATTACAAGTGTTGGGCTGAGCTTGGTGCCAATGCATTGAGGCGTCATTACCTGATTGCTGCCTTGATTTGATTTCCAGCGCGGGGGTACATCTGTCATCTGTCCCCTCAGTCTCTGCAGCAGCTGCCTTCATTCACATCTCACTTGATTTACCTGATGTGTCTATCCCCGGAAAATATGTTTCTCAGCTTCATCACTTCTCAAACATCACAATTTGGGAAGAAGAACTTAGCGGTTTGAACGTTTTCTAAAAATGTTCTCTCGTTCCCTGCGGCCCAAACCGATGCTGATATTTAATGTATTTTTCAGAAAGCTTACTGATCAAAAGAAATTAATTCCACATGAAAAAGTAAGGGAAAGGCATCCTCTTTGCTATAATGAATCCCAGCTACTTCAGCAGATTAATTAATTTCCTTCCCTGAAAGAATTACTTTTTCTTTTTTTTCTCCTTTAAAAAAACCATTTCCTTATATTTTCTGACACGGGCTCAGTGGGTCGTTGTTTCGGGGTCAGAGAACATTTGCAGACTGATAATCTGCACCTATGAGGCAAGAAAAGGGCAAAAAGCTGTGAAAGAAAAAGAAAAGTTTCACCGATGAATTCAAAGCAGACTCGAAGCAAAGTAAATTTGCAATATTTTCTGAGAAATGTGAGAAAGTGTTTCCTCTTAGTGCCACTTTAGATGTTTTGGCCAGAGGCTGTCTCTGTAATCCCCACAATGGTTTCTCAGTTACGGCAAAAAAATAAGGAGAACACTGTCTACAACACTCAATTAGGATCAGACCTAAGGACATAGATTTACATTAAGTGTTTTTCCGCCAGAACTATAAGACGTCAATATGATTTACAGCCGGATGACCTAATTCCCTGTGATTGACGTGGAGGTTCAGGGCACAAAGATCAAATGTGTCTCCCTGCTTGTGTGATACTTTTGCAATATTTGTCTATATATGGTCAGGATTGCTGGTTTTGTAGACTGACGTTTTAGCAGCGAAACGTGTTTCCGTCACAACACAGCTCAGACAGTCTGAAAACTGATCTTATGATTTATGCACGCCCCCACAGGAGCACAGGGAAAACTGATTTGGAAGCATCCTCACAATTAAATGAAAAATCATAATGAATATGTACAATCGCTGTGAAACGCCAGCAGGCAGCCGATTAACATTTACATCCACAATTTTTTCTGTAGTTAAATAAAGCTTTGACATCAGATGTTTCTTTAACTCTTTTCTTTTTAAACGGTGGCCTCTGGAAAGACGAACATCTTGGACTTCATAATTACCAGGGTCTTGCCTTCAAACTTTAATTGCAATTGGGGGATAATGAAGTTATTGTTTTGTGTCGAGAAACAGAAAAAGAATCTCAAGTAATTACAGTTGAGCGATCATGCCAAAAATGAACAACTGACCTCAGTATTGAGACTAATGAAGGGTCTAATTAGTGCAGTAAAAGTACATTATATTGTCTTAAATTAGTTTGTGTGCACGTTACATTCAAAAACTTTCTTCTGAATAAGACCAATTAGGATTTCAGACATTTATTATTACCCTGGCAGGGATTTTACACACTAGATCCAAATGTTGAAGATGTTGTAAAAAAACCTGTGTCAGCCTGTTCTCTCTCTCTCTCCTTACAGCAAGCTATCAAATAATAATGATCACACACACAAAGACCAAGAAAATGAAGAGCGTTAGTGTCGCTGGAAGTCGGAGATTCAAAACATCACACAACCCCTCGGTGGACTGAGATGCTTCAAGCAGAGTATTGGTATTTTTCTCTTTGGTCAGTCAGGGTGAGCTCTCCCTGCTCTCCGACTTCCCTCTGGGTTAAATGATTCGACCGCATCCAGTTGTCTTTGTGAGGATTTCCGCGAGGGGCAGCTGAGGACCCAAACCCAGGGCGACTCCGGTTGAGACGTGGGCAGCTGCCTGGTGGGGCTCCAAGTTATCATCTTCCATCCGAGTGGAGGTGGTGCATTCACAGCTCACAGCCACATGAAGCGAAATGGAGTCTGGCTTTTGTTCGATTTATGACGTTGCCAAGAAATGTTTTGTATCTGCGGGTGTGACGTCAGTGAAGCTTGCCCGCATCAGCTCGGAGGGAGAGCTTGGCTCGTTTTCTTCATTGAGAATCCAGCTAAACCCTCCTCAAAAACCCTGGCAGTTCAATAAAGTGTTGAATGAATTTGACTGACAAATCAGAGCCGTGCATGAAAGATGTAGAGAAAGCGAGTTCTGAATCAATGTGTTATTTTGAAAACTTATTTGCGTAAGTCGGTGTTATATATTTCGTTTTTTCCTCTGATGGGATTTGCTGAGGTTTCAAGTTGACTGTCAGCTTGACTCCTTGTCGAGGAGCACGGACTACAGGAAAATAATAGCCTCACGCAGCTGAGGATGGCAAAAGAGACATCTCTGGAGGGTTCAGGCAAGGGCTCACCTTCCCTATGGGCAGGCACGGACCCGACAGGACAACTCTGTCCTCGGTGCAAAATTATTTTTATTTATAGGCCAGTCGGGATAATAAATGTCAAATGAAGGATTTTGTAAAAGGTTAAGTTATAAGTGGTGAATCTGTTCTAGGGCTTGATTTACCTCCGCGGCATTACAGAGACGAAACAGCAGCCTTATCGTGGTCGCGTGTTCGGTCGGGCAGTGCTCTTAAACTGAAACAAGTTGAGAATTCAGTCAGAGCAAAGCCACACGTCATTGGATATATATTGAAAATTGACTCTTGTTTAAGCACTTTTCTGTATTTTTTGTTATTTAGTAAGTGACTTTTTTCTTTTTAAAGACTATTGACAATGTGGTGTTTTCAGTTTTAATACATGTAATGTGGAATTAAAACAAATGGCATTGGGCTGCATGTCTATGAGATGGTGTACAGCGTCATTAGGCAGCCTAATGCATTTCTGAGACACAAATAGCGAGAATGAACCAGTCGAGGCCTAAGTTATGTCTGTGTGCGCTAACTTCACTTCAGCTCTTCTCTCTGAAATTCAAGAGTTAATTACAGAACTTTTAATATAACAAATGAAGTTGAGGATTGGTGGTCTGTTGCCTCTCGACATCCCATAACGCTCTGATTAAAAAAAATATTTTGGGAAACCATTTGGGCAATCGGAGAGAATAGCAAATCACAGTGCAACCCATGAAGCAGAGCAGAAGAACACTGACTCAGGTTCAGAGTTATTAAACGTATTCACCACTTGAAATCAAACGGGAGCCTATAAACCAATATAAGTAAATGTGGGATAATTACTCCCTGTTTCAGGTGGATTTTGTATATTTGAGTTAATCTGTAGATAACTGTAATCTTTCATGTTAAGTAAAAACATGAATTTTCAATTAATCAGTCATTTAATTCCACGTGTCTCGTGTTGCACCCCTGAGGAGGGGGCCATGTTTTTTAGCTTTTTTTTCATGGATTGAATATTTTGCACTCAGGGAAAACTTTCCATTTTGAAGAGAAAAATAGAATAATCCAATTAAAGGTTTTGATTTGCAGTTAAACTGTATGAAACCAAAAGGGAGTTCGACAGCATTTACATTTTCATGCAATCATCAAACAGAATTCTAATAGGTTTATCCAATCATACAGAATCCCGTAATGCATTTTGTGCCATTTAAGACAATCTGTTAAGATGTATTTCTATAAGACACATTGCTTTGTATGCAAATATCCCCTAATGTTAATTCAGCTGACCTTGAGTTCTCTCCATCACCGATCAGTCTAAATGTTACAGGCTCATGTGTTTGTGAGAAGCAGGTTCAGGCTGCTCCTCATTATTGCCCTTGGAGCTGCATCTCTGGTGTCTGTGCTGTACGAGGAGAAGAAGTATCGATCCCCGGACACAGTATGTGGTGAATGAACGATAATGAAAGCTGCTGTGAGGATAGAGCCCGTTTTATCATAGAGAGCCTTCGCCTGCACTTAGGGACATTGCACAAAAGCTTATCAAAGAGCCCCAGACAGTATTGACATTGGGAATCATCTGTGTTAGAACTCCTTATTCTGCAATCATACAATCTAAAAAAATCCAAAACAAACCGAGATGACAACATAAAATGAGAAAACCCTTCAAATTTGTGATCTCCTTCTCACTTCTTTTTCAAACTGATCCGCAGATTTCGGATTGATACGTATGTGATGGGTGCTACTGGGAAAAAAACATGGAGTTGTAGCTTGTCATCATTTTAATGGAATACATTTCAGAACCTCTTGCTATTGGAACAACATTTATAAACTGCATCGTGTGCTTTAATGATCACAAATTGCAATTAATAATTATAGAATTTATATTTGTATTTTTGAGAGAGCTGAGAAGCTTCAGGAGAGAATACAGCAATAGTCTATGGAAGAATTCAAGCTAAATCAAAGAGGTGGAGCATTACACACACACACACACACACACACACACACACACACACACACACACACACACACACACACACACACACACACACACACACACGTGTATTGAGGACAGCATCAGCATAATTACTTAACTGCCATCAGTCAACCGCCCACATACACACTAATGGCATTAGTGCTAACATGTGTGGTGGTGTTGTGCATTACAATGACTGTATAAGCAATTCATGAGCTGTTGAGTTCCGTGGTAAATGCTACACAAAGTTTGACGAATCTGCATCCCGGCAGAGATACCGTTTGATACCAGTCTCAGGGAAATTCAAAGGGAATTAGTTGATGCTGTTCCCATTAAAAACTGATTAAGTGCATTGATTTCTAACGGCTTTCATTTGCAAGGGAAGACACGCAGATCATTGTTAAGGTGTCGATTTTATTTTCAGCTCGGAAAAAGACAGTAGGGACGTTAACGGAAAGTTAGGACAGCTGACTCAAGTTGATCTCAAAGTTCTCAACAATCAGGTTCACAGCAATGCTGCGGCCACACAGTGATTTATTCTGTTGTGCTCTGTGTCTGAGTATTATTATAATTAAGTGGGTTTTGTTTTGAGAATAAACATAGCTTATCAATGTGTTGACTGACTGCAGAGTCCCACGCACTGAACTGAAACAACAAAACGTTGGACACTACCCATGGTCCCCAGCTTGTATGTGAAAAATACACCAAACTCTCTCTATGACCAACAGCTCGGCTGATTCAGGCAACTTTAGCTGCAAATATCAGTCGTGAATACAAGTGACCGAAATAGGTTTTCGCCGTCGAGTGCCTGGGCTCAGCCCTGAAGAAAGAGTGAGGAATTAAGACGTCCAGATGGAGATGGGAGAACAGATGCTCCTTCATGATGAAAGGGGACATTTGAGTTGGTTCAGGTATCTAGTCAGAATGCATCCTGGGTGTAATCCAGAGGTTTACCGGGCATGCTCTACTGGGAGGAGACCCTGGGGTAAACATGCTGGGGGGACTACATATTCCATCTGGCCTGGGAACGTTCCTGGAAAGCGTGGCTGGGGAGAGGGTCGTCTGGAAAACTCTAGTTGGGCAGCTACCCCTGTGACCTTGGCCTGGATAAGCAGTAGACAATGGACGGACGGACTATCAGTCAGTTATGCACTTCTCACAGGCGATCGTACCGGCTCACCAAAGTTACATAGAGAAAGAGGAGGGCAGCTCAGGATGAGGAGTGGGAATTGAAGAGGCACCATTCTTCCTATTCCAAGTCAGAACCATGAAACTAATCTTGAAGTTATTATTTTAAGGTACAAAAAGTTGCATAACGTAATTGCATTGTGGTTTGGAACGAAGAGTAAGCAGCAGTAATCACATGTATGGACCAATGTTAAATAGTTGATAAGGTTTGCAGCTCGTGAGTTGATGATTACTTCTTCCCATTATAGACAAAGGATTTTATTCAACCAATATCAGGCCTCATCCACCATAAACAAGACCTGCTCTCGATATTCAGAATCCAGTCACACTCCTCAGGACAATGAAATGAGTTCATCTACAGAGAGTGGTGAATTTGTGGCACCCCATGAAAAATGATAGCCTGCCAACAGATGACGCCGGCTGATCTTGACCTTGGCACGCCGTGTTTGACTCGCGCTTGCTTTGTAATCAAGGTCGCTATTTATCGTTGTCATTACTTTCATAGTAATTTGCAACTGCTGAGCTAAACAGTGTCAACTGGACGTTAAATATCGCAGGAAAATGTCCCCCCAGGGAAAAACAAGGAAAATGAAAAAAAATATATATATTTATTTTTATTGATAGAGAGTTCAAGGCTTATATTTGTTGTTATGCTACCTCTAAATCCTATCCAACAATGACAGAAGAAGAAGGAGGAAAAAGGATTGCAGGACCAGCATGGAAAATTAAAATTCAAGGTAAGAGACAAGTCAGTGCTCATCGGACAGTTTGCCTGCCAAAAACACGACACAATGCAAGATTGCTACAGCAATAAATGCTTGGCACCAAAAAGTGAACGCTGCCTTTGGCGAAAAATATGAGGATCTCACAAATTGCCACTTTAAATGAGACAAAATACTGCCACTTGATATTTCTTGAGTGTGTGTGTGCTGTGGTGTTTAATGCACCACCTGGGCTTCCCGAGCCACGGAGAGAACAGTTAGTGTTGTTGACATTTTAATATAATGCGCTCTAAAACAACAACGGCATAAACCACCGCTATAAAAGTTACAGTGGAGGCATCACCTAACGCGCTGTCGCCACCCACCGTGCCTCACGCGCTCTGCACAGCCCCGAGTTAAAACGTATGCACACGCAAGCGGTCGGATCCTCTCGGCCAGGAGATCCACATATTTGACAAAGGACTTTAAAGCTAACAGCTGCTGATTAATCACGATGGGTCGAAATTACTGGCTGGCTCTCGACCGGCTATGGAGTCGAATGCACAGTGCACTTAGAAGCTCCTTTGCATGTGCTTGACAGCTGCATAGAGTAAGTGCCACTCCTGCCGGTTTGGCTCCATCTTTCTACTCCTACAGTAAAAAAAAGCTTCTAAATACCATGTATCTAAAGTGCAAATTCAATTGTTAATTAACTGTCAGTGTGGCTCATGGGCCCCATCATTACCTGGCTTAATGTGTGTTTGGTGATCTATCAGTTCACTTCATGTAATAGAGTGTCTCCACATGTGTTTACAGTGACTACTTGCGATTGAATCCCACTTTCCTGCTCTACATGCAAAAACAAATCTCTGTAATGTCTCTTTGCAGTAACCAAATGGGCTGTTTTTAGCCAGTCAAGGTCTGTTTTATTCTTAAAACTTATTATTGTATAATAATTGTGATGTTTTATGATGATTATTTCTTTGATATTTCATTTGATTTCATGTGGCCTCAGAGTAAACGATGGGAGCAGACAGAACAGAATTCTATTGATGGCTCTCGTGCTCAGCGGGGAGCAGCATTAGTTCTGCAATTGTGAGGTCTGAAGATGACTAAAGTGATAACGGGACAGAATAGTCACCTTCCACTTTTCAAAAGACGACATCCGTGAATCGAATAAGGAAGCAGATACGTCTCCGAGTGAACAATTTCCCCTGAAACACTCCCCGGAACACAAATCTAGAACCCGTTACCTGCCGATAAAGTACATACATTGTTTTGCTAAGAAATATTCATGAAAAAAATGTACACCTTTTTAAACATCCTCGTACATTTTTCAGAAAAAAGAATAATGAACTCACTCCAGTGTGCAGCAGAAGCAACGGAGACGCACATCCTCCCAGAACTGCACAAATTCTAACTACCCTATAAAACAGGCAGAATCATAGAAAAGTAAACACAGTTTACTGTAATGGTCGACATAAACCATGACGAGTTGTTTCTACATATCTATCAGTGCACTTTATAACCACTTATGCTGCCCACTGTTGCTCTCAGCATGGGGAGGAAATCACACACTTAACATTTGTTGCAGATCTACAAAAAAGTAGAGGGGAAAACAAAAATCATCGCTCATCAGCCTTAGTTTTGCCATAGCTGAATTATACGCTCATCGACTGACGCTGGGAGCTATTTGAGCGTCTATCAACATTCCTGATGATATTTATCCTACACTGGAACAGAAATACACACCTCAGAAGTCATTGATTTCCCAAAACCAAAGCACTATAGCGTCTACTCTTAAAACTGATTTAAAAGTGTTACCTAAACAGATATGACGTATTGCAGAACTAATACCAGAAACAAACGATATCCGGTTATCTAAACAATGCAAAGATATCATACCTGTTGTCCGTCCAGCTAAGTTTATATAACAGTTTTTAAGTGTGTGTGTGTGTGTGTGTGTGTGTGTAGCATAGATGGACCTAATCTGTAATTTTGCATACCCTGACCCTTTGCATAACAAAATTAATCTTGAAATGATTCTTTACTGTGTTGAATCTCCAGAGAATCCCAATACAAGGAGATGATATTATGTAAATCAGGCCGTAACCAGGAGCTTGCAACAAGTCAGCCTCAGACTGCATTTTTACATTAGTTTCTATGTTTGGCTTGCATCAATATATTATTAAAAAAAATTCAAATCAAGCTATGTTTCCTTCCTATTATTGACTTAACTGGGTTGACAGGAACTTTTCTTGAGTCTTCACTTGAGTGATTGGGTTGTATTGTATGCAAACAGCATTGCATCAGAAAGGTCTGAGCAAAAAACAATTTAATGTGATATTCGAGGTAGGTTGTGCTGTGTCTGTTTTTTGTGCGAGATGTGCTTTTACAAATTCAGTTTTTAACCCCAAAATCCAGACTATGCAATCACATTTCTAAGCCTACCAGCCCTGTCTGTTCGGTTTTGAATCTGAATTGGTGAGGTCTCATGATGTGAACTTGCTTCCCAGTAATGTCAACTCCACTCTCAATGAAAAGCCCACTTTAAACCTTTTACTACATTTTTCTTTTTCTAGCTTTCATCCGCTTTCAGATGACTCGTCCACGAGGTTGAGTTCCAACAGCTCTCATAAAACCGTTATATGAATCATAGACGTTTCCATGACATGAACTCGCAAAAGCCAAACCTATGCTACTCACTTGAAAGAACACAACCTGCTTTTGAAGGTATTTAGTGGACTTTTAAGTGGACGGTTAAGGTAATAAGACTTAATAAATACACTAGATGTACTCAGAAGCTAAAGTGATAAACATATGAGACAAGTACTGTTTTAAGCGATTAAATAATGACTACAAAATAAGAAGTCTTAAACTCATCAGCTATACACAGAATATGATAATAGCAGTAAAGAGGCCAGTACAAATCTTTCTGTCAGTTGCTACACTAGAAATGAGGGGGCCCATCCTCGGAGCACCTGTCTTGTAGTTGTCAAAGGGGAACTTGACATTCATGTGTGGGTTTGTGTGTGTTTGTGTGTGTCCAGAATGTGGGTGTATATCTTCATCCACAGCAGCTGCCCCTCAAGCACAATGACAAACATGCTCATTCAAACGCTCTTTATGTAAAGCAGAATAGAGGAAAATCGGTTCTAGTTTCAAATGGAGGAAAATCCTATTTGTTTCTTGTTTTTTCCCTCTGTCCCAACAATACTTTGCACTAATCACATTAACACAGTTGACGTGATTAAGTTTAATAGACTTAAAATGGGCACTTTTATCAGCAATCCTGTGTGAGTCATCGTTTTCTCTTCACATTTAAATGTTGCGCATGCTGAAATGACATTTGTGAGGCAATTTGTTATCATATTTTCCTTTATTAATGGGATTTTTCTTCACGGACGTCCATAGTATCTCACGGGCATTTAATTATATTTCAGTGTGTTTGTTAAAAAGAGCTAATCTAGCTGTCATCATTTTTTTCATAGAGCGGTGACTTCTTCATTTGACGGTGGAAAAAAGAATGTCACCGACTAAATCAAACGCTCACCTCTAAATCGACAAATGTTTAGTAAGGTTCCAGAAAAGTGGTGTAAACGGAAATTAAGTCTTAAATGCTTAAATGTCCCATTCAGCCGGAAAGAATGTGCTTCACAAAGGAGGCATAGTTGATGCACCCGTTGGCATCCTCCTGTCCAGCCATCAGCCTGTCCACCTCGTCTTCTGTCATTCTCTCTCCCAGTGTTGCCAGCACATGACGCAGCTCCGCTCCCATGATGGTGCCGTTGCCCTCCTTGTCGAAAACCCTGAGCCCCTCCACAAAATCCTCGAAATTGCCCTGATCTTTTGAACGGGAGATGTGTTGGAGCATCGGCAGGAAGGTCTCGAAGTCCACCATTTTCGTGCTCATGTCCTCCGGCTTTGGTTTCCCGAGCACTTTCAGCACGTCGGCGTTAGTAGGGTTCTGGCCCAGAGCTCGCATCACGTCCCCGCATTGGGCGAAGGTGATCTTCATTTCCCCGGTGGGTGTGCGGTCGAACAGGGTGAAGGCCTCCTTGAACTCGTCGATCTGGTCGGAGGTGTACTCGAGGGTGATGCTTTTGGGGTCAAAATCTGGCTCCTTGGGAGCCTCCGGCAGCGGCTCTGGAGCTGCAACTTGTTTAGCCGGGGCCACATCTTTCTTGGGTTCTGGCTTTTTGAGCTCAGGCTTCTTCGGTTCAATCTTCTTGGGTGGCATCTTGTGAAGGGATTCGGAGGTGAGCTGGTACTTGCCGAGAAGCACGCGAGTGTCTGAGAGGATTGGGGGTGATTCCCAAGCACGAGGGGCCACCTACTATTCCAAAGCTTTTATATGTGCTTTCTCTCAGGAGCCGGATAGCAATTTCCAATGGCACACTATAAAAGGAAGAAAACCGAAATAGATCCCCATAGCAAGTGATGTCAACATTAAGTATTGTTCTCAGCTGCTGTCATGTAGCCGACAGGGCTATTTGCTGTCATTAGCGAGGGTCCAGTTGCATTAGGCTGAAAATGTTCTGTCTCTCTGATGGACAAAGGGATCAGAGCACAGCCAGTGTATCAGCTCATGAGGGAGACAGACCAAAATAGCTTTGCTCGCTAACTGCTGAAAGTCTGGGAATCACTGGTTTCTGGAACAATGGCTTTTTCTTTCCCAGAGCATTGTTGAACCTACCTCAGGAGCAGTTATGTCTTTATGGCAGAGGTCTCAGGTGGGCTGAGGACACTTAGGGACTTATCATTATGGATTATTTTATAATAAGAGAGGGACATTCTCCTTTTAGACAGGACGATGATAGGGCTTTAGGGAAATGCATTAAATCTGCCTTGCAATTCCTGCTATCACTTTATAGTTTTGAAGAGACAGAATGTCTGCCAAACCTTTTTTTCAATGAGAGATATGTTTTGATAGTAACGGTGCTCAATGATTCGTACAGGGAATTTGGCAATTTCTCATTTCCCAGATAAATGAGCTTGCGTTCTCCCTCCTGTCGCTGAATAGCTCAGAGTACTTCACCGTATCTAGGAACCTGGCAAACTCGCACGGTCCCTAAAGGCACTTTTAATTAATATTTTATTAAATGGTGATGTACTGGAAAGGTCAATGAGTTAAGCCCATAAATAAGAAAATGTGCCAGTGTGCGTCAGTGACAGCATTAACCATGCTGTTGTGAAAGAATATCAATGCGTATTTATATTTCAAACAAAAAAGTAAAAATGACATTACATAAATTCACATGATTTCTGACTTTTTTATGATTACATTGCTTTAATCAAAAACACAGTTATTCATATTTCTGACTGACATCATCCTGCGTGGTTCAAATCTCCATGCAGAGTGTATTTTTGCAGGGTTACAAGGTGAAGGCAGGGAAAGCAATCCCATTATGCCGCTACTTTATAAACACATAATGTGTCACTTGGCTTTATGTAGATGGCTGTTGGGTAATTCCCTTTAGTGAATAATAAATTAACCAACAGAATATTAATTTCATATATGGGACAGCGAGTGTATGGAATGTGCGGTTCTCTGTCGCAGTCTCAATCAGTAGTATCTTTAATTTCATGCAGGCATCACAGTCTATCAACTAAGTTTAAAACAGCTAGAGCTTGTCATGCGATAATCACATTTAGCCCTTCTCCATCTCCATGCCAGTCCCCCCTTGATCCATCACTCTCCAGCCTGAAGTCCTTGGACAGTGTTCTTTCAGTGTGCAGATGTGCGAGTGTGTGCACGTGCGTCTGTATACTTGTCCTTAGCCTGAGATCATTATCTCCCTTCTCTTTGCTTTTTTTTGAGGTCACATGGCTTGTAAAAACTGACAGCTAATTTGTCGTCCGCTGGCGTGTACGTGCATGCGGGTACGTGCACATGTGCGTCTGAGAGAAACAAAAAGAGTAAGACCTGCAAGACGGGCCAAACAGAATATTTATCTTCAAACACCATACACTATATGTAAGATTCCAGGTATTTCCCTCATGGCTACCACTCCAAAAAAAAAAAGAGAGAAATGATGAAGCGCCTCGATGCTTTACTTCATTCCCCATCCTCTTCACTTGGATGGGTTACTTACTGGTAATCATTACTGTCATTTTGCTGGCAAAAAAAAGGTTCAAATTAATCCATATATATCAATCATACCCACTTTCCTGCCTAGAGTAATTTAATCCTTTCACATTCATGGTAACCTCAAGGTGAGAGCCGCTGCTGTTTGGCATCTTTACATTGCGGCAAAATGAAGCCCCGTGTTGGATGGGAGTAACCTGACATCAGACCTTGATGAGAGCCAAACAAACCACGGCAAGGTCGGTCTAATGTTTCGGAGCATCTGACCAAAACTCTGTAGCGTGAGCCTCGTCGAGCTGTCAATCGGCTGTGCACAGATGTGCCGGCAGGACGGGTCAGAGAGGGACGGAGTATTATTGTTCCTGCTTATTTGTCGAGCTCATCAAACAATTGCTTCAATCGGTATCACAATGCATCTGCAGTCAAACAAGTGGCAACATCGTTATGATCTGTAAAAAAAAAAAGTGTCAGCTGTCAGTTAATGTTGAACTTAGCCGATTTATGGTGGATCTTAAAAAAAAAGCATCTTTTATTTTCAAAGGCTTCACTTAAACTGTGTCACATTACAAATGGCTGATTATGTACTTGCTCACATCTCGAGTGTCTTAGATGTGAGGAGAAAAACAAAATGATTATTCAATAACCTGATAAATCTGAAACACCAACGCTCAAGACTGGACATGATGTTGAATAGCACTGTGTTAGATAACTTCAACTAAGGTCACGAAGCCAAATTCAGCCGTGCATAACAATATTTGATCAAATGCAAGTGTCCCCGGGAGCCACGAACCCAGAAGTGTTCCGTCGGTTCATAGTGATGATGCTGTTACCACGGATACAACGGAGAGACTCCTGACAACTGCAAAGACGGATGACAGTGATAAAATCCTGGATGGCAACATAATAATGCACCATGGGATATATTTAAAACAAGAAGTGACTTCATGTGTACAATATTAGATATTGCATTTACTTAATCGCTGTTCTGTTGAAGATCATATCTGGGGAAACATAGTACAGTCTCACAATTACTGGATATTGATATGTCCATGCTTCTGTAATCCATACAGGTTTACCATTTTACTCAATAAAGGGTTCTTATATTGAGTTGTGAGACATTGATGTTCACGGTGTCACTTTGGTTTATTCAATAAGCAGGAATGTGGGTTAGATACTCGAGGTGATAAACACTTATAGGCTCTATGGCTCTTTTTTAGCCTCTTTGAGCACTTGGTTTTGGTTTTATCGCCCAAATTTCACTTTTCTTAACCCTGCTTACCTCAAAATAAACACATTGAAGACTAACTCATAATTACGACCTTGTAAGGAAGAGATCTGAATCATGGGGCTATTAAGATCTCTTCAATGTCAGAGTAATTCACGTTCAGCACATCCAGTGGTACGCAGCAAACAAAAACCCAGAGCCATTAAGTTCTTGTTTTTTTCCAGTGTTTTTATGCAGATTGAGAAAGGTACGTCTTGTTTGTTTGGGAATTCAATGAGGGACAATCTGGCTTAAGTGCTCTAGTTAGGGCTGATTGGGTAAAGTGAAGTGTTTCACTTATACAATTTACAATAAAATGGCATAAGAGATTCGAAGTGTCAACTTAAAAGCTTGTTATGTGCTAAGATGTTCCATTTCAGATTTGTTCATTGTGTTTAGAGTATGTGGACTGCAGTGCGTTGGTGGGCTGTCCACTCACAACCGAGCTATTTCATGCATCTTAGCTAATGCAGTGAGTATATGTGATCATCCGAGACCACTTTCGGGAAGCTGGCTTTTCAACCATTTCCAGTAATACTGCCCCCAAGTGGCCTAAAAACACCCTGCAGCTTTTAAAAGAGGAGATTCAAGTTCTTTTTCTTCTCTTTAACAATATTGTCTGCACTCTTAATTCACTGTTGCCTTTCTAAAGTTTCAAAGCACAACCATCTGAACTATCCCACCACCCGGAATTCCCTATCTAACATCAGTCATTCCCCTCCAACTCCGCTGGGTAACTCTCTTTCCCTCCAAACACATGTGTGGGCGAGTGTGTGTGCGCTTCCACGCCTGTGTGTTTTCCACAGAGGTCTACAGAGGGCTTGTGTGTCCAGGCGAGGAGAGGGTGGTCAAAGACAGCAAGCCCCTTAATCCCAGAGATAACACCGGGAATGAGGGCAGGCAGACCAGCGGTCTAATAAAAGAGAGTGATCGAGACAGCGGTTACATTCCTCCCACGGCCGTGACGGGGTGTGACTCAGACTTTAAAGATTCGGTGTTTTGTTAACTGGCTAAAAAGGGAAGCAACTCCGAACCCGTTTCTTTTCTCCCGGAGCCCAATTGACTGTCGAAGTACGTGGAATTATTTCGCTCCTATCGTGTGATGAACAGAATAATAAAACTGTCCTCAAATCTCAAATTGTATTCATCCTGGACACATCTCTATATAAAGAGCCAAATACGTTTGTACATTTACATCTTTCTAAAAGTATGACCACAGCACCCAACAACGTTCAAGTAACTGTTGACAGTGAGGTATTTAATGCGTAAACATTAGTGCTCCCCCCCCCCCCCCCCCCCCCCCCCCCCCCCCCCCCCCACCCCCCCCCCCCCCCCCCCTCTTCAGCTGCCACTCCAGAGAACGGTAGCCTTTTCAACTCGTAGGAATTAGCTAATCTGAAATAGGGCTTAATTTCTCCATTTTAGTGTTTGGCAAACAAACCTTTTCTTACAGAGTCCAGTAATAATATTGCGTTGTTATAATGGAATAACTGTTACGAGGAACCAGCTTGCAGACATCTGTGTAAACAATTTAATTAAGACCATGTTTGATGAATTATAGCTGGTGAAGGCACTGCCTGTTCTAATACTTATGTTTAATTACACCAGACACCCATGTGTTCATTCTCTCTGCCCGAACCCCCCGCACTCTATCCCCCTGCTCACAATGAGAGAAATTGAAAAAAGAAAAAAAAAGTAAAGCTACAAAAGGGAAAGTACATTTCACACTCTACTGAAGCAAAGCAAGCAATTTGAAATTAATCAAAATACAATAAGTTTACAACATGATAAAGAGGTGCTGTATATAAAGTGAGGAGAGTCAATTTGTGATACCCCGCACTCGGTTCAGTAGTACGACGTTTAAAACAGTCGTGGCCAAGAATTTAACGACATTGTAGGTGAGATAGTTGAAATATTTACATAATAAATAAAAGCAAAAGTCAGAGTAACAAATATGCTTTTGAGAAAATGGAATTTGGAAAAATGTGGGACACTGCACACGAATTTTCTATCTTTCATTCACAGTTATAAATAGAAGAGACCTTTGTCATTAATAAAAAAAAAAAAGGTGCAGCATCCCTGAAGCCAACAAGCGTCGAATGCCAGCCCTTCTCATAACAATAGCACTGACGCATCCCAGTGAAACTTGAATCAGAGGGGAGCGCGGTTCATCAGGGTCAGATCTTCATATGTGATTCAGACAATCAGTGTATTGTGTTTCCTTTTGAGAGGCTCATTAGCCCGGTTCAGAAATCAAGCAGAATGATATTTCAGGGAATGTATCCCAGCGGCAGATCTGTAAAACCAAGTGATGGTAAAAAATCCACTTGTTTTAATATCACTGCACTGAGGTGGCCTGCGATATTAACTTCCATAATAAAAATGTAAACCAACTGCAAACTTAAGAATATTGTAATTCCCAACTTTCTAAAGATCTGTTTTATGCTTTTAAATGTTTTGTTTAAATATATAATTCTCGTTGAATCTTTCGGAGCTCTGACAGATTTCACCTCAGAAGGTTTAGCTGAGGTCACGGTCGAGGGCATGTTAGTATGCACTGACTGTGACTGTAAATGTGATTAGCTTCTTTGACAGCACTTGATATAGAGCAGAAAAGAATGACTTGCATTGTTCCAACATGATCCTTTATACTCAACGTTGAGTCTATATTTAGTGCTATAAAAGATACCTATGTTAGTCCCAAACAATAGCTGGAGGATCACAGTGCACATCCGCCTCACTGGGAATGAGCACTATGCCTCCTTCTCGCGAGCTTGGCGTGGAATTCTGACGGGGAGATTAGGGAAGTTTCCAAGCTATTCATACCCCCCCCCCACCCCCCCACCCCCCTATTCTACACAGAGGACTTGGCTTGGCGGCAGAATCCTCTCCTGTTCAGCTGGACCGGTCTATTTCTGATGTGCCTCTGATGCCGTGTTTGGAGCGTGTCGCTGAATGGCTTGTACCTGTTTATCCCAGCTGCACACGGGCTTATGAGATGTTTTCCTCGAAGCTTACGAGGTGCTTTTCTCAGCAGGAATGCCTGAATGTTAAATTCAGACCCTTAATCCCGGGAGAAGTGGACTAAACATGTCTTCATAGCGCTTCCACTATCTAGCACAGAAATGTGCTCCATAAACTTTACCTTTTTGCTGCATCTTCTTCTAGTTCGCTCCTCCTCTCCACCAAGTCTGTGCTCAGGAGGCATGAATCCTGACAGAACACAGAAGAGGACACAACCGTGACACATGTCGTCGATGCACATAGATAACACAAATGTTATGTTGACAGTGGCCAGACACAGCTGGCTTGACAGGTGGTGAAATATTGACATGAGGCATTATAGTTGCCATGGCTACTGTGCCCATTATATCTGAATTCGGTCACTCCGCATTTCACACTCCAGTTGTGTTACAGCTGTTTTACTACACGAGGCTGAGGTGGGTCAGTGTTGAGGCTCCACTGCGTCATTAGTTTGACGTGTTTATTTCTGACAGATTTGGCTTCAGACCAATATGTTTTCTGCGAGGAGCTCTTAAAGGAGAGTTGTTCAGTGGTTCGCTCTCCTGAATCCAGGGCCGTCAATATCTCATCATCTTATTCCTTATTTTCATCCAATTTAAGCTATTTTTCTCCTTTCTTTCTTCCTTTGTTAGTGGTCACCATGAGAAATGGCCGCTGTCTCAATTTCAGCTTAATGGGATCAGATAAATGTGAATGGGACCTTTCTTTAAAAAACATATTAATATTTTTTGAAAAAGTATTAAAAGCAAGGAACTGAGATAATATGTATTGATACAAATTAAAATGTTTTTAATGGCACCACAATGTCAAAAGGTAATTTATTTTATAATTTAACATTAGATATCAGAAGCTGTCAAAAGGTTTTTCCGAGGCGCAGATTATTCATTAAACGATCCAATAAACTTAATGGATAAAATTGAAATAATGACCATAAATAACTGTGCAGCTTACCACTAATGGAATAGAACAAACAACACTGAACATTGGCTATGATTGGATTTTTCGGAAAAGGACAATAAATAAATATACGGAACGCAAACTTTTTCATTTGGCAAACTTTCATTAACTCTCTCGACATGAAGGTCGAAGCCTGCGCTCTCCACCGCCGGTCAGTGTTAGAAGTGCTTGTCCTTCTCAAACCCCAACGTCTGGTGAGACATACTCAATGAGACAAGGTCAGTTGCCGGGCAACAGAGAGCCTTCATGTAGATATCACAGGGAGAACAGGGCCATGGGATGGTTTCATCTTTTTGTTCTGGTTTTTAGTCATCATATCTACTCAATTCCATCTTATTGTGTTGCTGCGTTCTTCATATTCATCTCCGCTTGCAGTGCTTTTAGAGTGGACTGTCTGCATGGACCTAAAGCTGCAGACCTAAAACTGCCTCATTGTTGGGTTCAGGCATGATGAGAGTGATGATTGGTTCAAGTTAGGGGAAGGGGGAGGGGGGGGGTAGGGTTCAAATTAAATAATAGTGAATGAACTGCATATCATGTGTGTGAATGCAGAATGTGATTGCAGACAAGCCCTCCAGTGTTTGTTTGCTTGCTGTTTGTTTCCGGAGGCGGCAGCTTTTGGTTGAGTGGATTGTCATGATTGTGCCCCTGTTAGTGAATTGACTCTGGGCTGGGCGGAGAATTAAACAGTCCAATCCAAATTCAGTTTATATTTCATTGAATAGTTTTATTTTTGTTTACTGGCCAGAGGCTATTCTTATTTGTTTTAAGTTCCATTCATATCATTTTTGATCTCTCTCTATTTGTGTGCGTTTTTTCTTCTAACCCCCTGTGCCTGTGTTGGTGTGGCCTGAGGATTTGAATACGTAGCACAACCTTTGGAAAGACACTAGTTGGTCTTTCGCCTTGTTGGCCTAAGCCACAGATTAGTCACTGACAGTTCAGCTGTAAATGGAAACAAAGAGCAGGAAGGAGGATATTGATGCATTCATAGTGGGAAGAATACTAAACTGGAGTAAGACTCGTCCCACGGAGCAAATTAGTGTGAGCGAGTGAAACCTTTCAATTCTTATGCTACTCAAGAGGCCATTGAGATCATCCGTTTCTGTAGTTGATATAGAAACACTGCAAACATGGGTCTAAAGTGAATGTTTCAATCTGACAATTCAGACTAACATGGCAGCAGAGTGAGGAAAAAACAGACATTTGAGTTTCTTGCGTGAGATATTTTTTTACAAAGTTACAATTTGTGCTTTTCTATGCTCTTTAAACAAAGCCTGTATCTGATCGTACGACATTAACATTCAACCAACCTTCTGTAACTGCTTGATTTTGTTCAACTGCTCTCATTTTCTAAACTGCTCATCCTGTAAATGTGATGTTGGGGACTGATAGAGTGCTTCTCCCCTGTAAGTGTTGCATTTTCTATTGCAGGGCTAAAACAGACTGACAAAAAAAAAAACAGCACTACACTTATGTGCAATTTAGAATTTACATATCATCCAACAGGCATGTCTTTTAGGGTGGGAGGAAACAGGGGGAGCACCCAGAGGAAACACGTGGACAACATGCACAATCCAAAAAATAAAAGGGAAGGAAATTGTGAGTGGGGAATTCTGGGTTTCTCTCAGAAAGTGTTCACTGGAAAGTGGTTGCTTGACCTTAGAAGCTGACTTTCTTGTTCGGAGGATATGTGAAAAGGATGGTCCGTCAGGGCAGCAGCACCCCTCTGACTGCTCGGGAGACCCATGGGTGGCTGGAGTGTATGTGGTAGAGGCTACACTGCTTTTGATAGAATTGAAATGCAGAGTATGTCATTTCAGGAAATCAAGATCCGTACTTGCCCAAACTTAGAAAAAAAGGAAAACGGGCTTAGGTGTGTGTGTGTGTGTGTGTGTTGTGCTTGTGGCTCTAGCCGTTCTTAAACCGATTGTGCAATGCAACTCCACGTACAAGCGATGTTTTCACACCTCTAAGACAAACATGGGAAAGATGATTTGGTGCTCTGTTCAGCTGCCTGCCAAGTCCTGGAAGAAAGAATATGATCACAGCACAGCTCAACAGGTATTGCTTTGTGTTTTTTTTATGTAAAATTGCATTTAGTAAGTGCTTTCTTGACATTTCCAATACCCTGTGCCCCTAAACTACAACCATCACTGCTTACATTGCATAAGTCCGAGAGTATGTAGTCAGACTGGCCCGACTGATACATCATTTTCAATTCAGTCTTCAACCTCTCATATCTAATCTATCGCGGAGGATTTCAACAGTAATACAAGCCATCAATTTTATGGGAACTAATCAGTCCTCCTGCCCTTTACTAAGAAGGAGATGGACATTATAAATGTCACAAAGATAAAACACTTTAATTATCAAAGACTTAAATGAAATGATTCATCTGTGCCAAAAAAGCGGCGTTATGTCTTCTCATGGGATGTGGCATCAAATGTGGGTGGGGGGTTAATCTGCCGGTGTCACATCAGGCCAAAATCTCACTCATTAAAAAGGTCCCTCGCACACATTTCCTTTGCTCCATGGTAACACTGGCATCACTACATAGCGCCTGGGAAGAATTGCATTGACCAAATTCACTTGGAAAAAACGTGACACCCTGCATTCAGATGTCATATTTACAAAAAGGTCATTTAAACAATGTGGCCGGAACAGTCTTTGCGGTCTGGTCGTTGAAGTTCTGCCAGATTTATGTGCTTGTTCTTAGTGGCATAATTTCATAGAGGACATAAATGGAATTTGTATTATTTTTTCAATCGAGTAAGCAAGCTTTGCAAGTAATTCACATTTCGTAAATAGAAAATATGTGTGTGCCCTCTGTGTACACTCAGGAAAGAAAAGAGTAATGAAGTGAGGACGGGCCGTGGTCAAAGAATCTCTCGTAGATACACTTTGAGATTAGAGCTCTTCATAATGACAAAGGTTCAAATACCAACTAAGTTACATTACCAGCAACTACAAAAAGTGCTGCCTCCATTCAGGCCGGCGTAGCAGAAACTACTGTATATCACATACACATTTACAGAGAACAGCTGTAGTGGGTTTTGAAAGACATTGCATTAAGCAAATAAAGACGATGAACTGAAAATACATTTTTGGATCAGTGAGAGGTACATTCTGTGTTGGAGCATGTTGTCGGCAAAAGCTGGGCAATATATCCCAATAAAAACACCCAGAGAACATAAAATAATCACAATGCTGAAACCGAGAAGTGGATATGTTTGGCTGAGCTGTACCAGTGACCCTGCAAATGCATCCATGAGCAAGTGAGCTACACCAATGCTCCGACCTTTTCCGATGAACTGTTGCTTTTTCAAAGTAATTTGGCTTGAAAAGTTAGCATTACGTCATCGGGAAGTGCAACCTGTCTCTTTTGGCTGCTCAGATACTCTCAGCTGCAGTGTGAGGTGTCTGCCTGGGTACATCCCGCCTGCTGACAACTGCGTGGCCTTTACAGGAACCCACACAGCCGAGTTAACGTTGGCTGACAACGCTGTTTGCAGCCTGGCACGAGAAATACTCTGCATCACCAAACGGATTTCATAACTCAGCTACGACCAAGCTGCCAACTGGAACAGTCAAATCTTCAATTTCCCACACCCCAGCTATGCACTTTTTGTTTAACCTGATCCAATTGTTTTCTTCTCTTGTGTTTTTGATCATAAGCAGTTCCTCACACAACTAATGCCAACACAGCTAGTAGATGTAGATATTTGCTGCTCCTAGCAAACAACAACAAGGATGATCAGCCAGAGAACCATTGACTGGAAAAGCCAATCAACACATTTACTTTCTGTAAGTAAGTGTTTTCAGGTGGTTGTTTGTATACATTCGGCTTTATGCAAACACATATCGAGTAGCTTAAGGACGCATCTAGAGTCTCATCCACTGGATCGAAACATTTGAGGCTTCATTTGCTTTATTCATGGGAAAGAAATCAAACGTGGCACAGGTTAGAAAAACTGTGTCTCGGGATACTCACTCAGAATCAGGCTCTGTTTCCCAACAAGAAAGTCACTTATCCACCATTTCAGCACAAGTAGAAAAAAAATTTCACAGTGTGAAGATACACAAGTTAAATAAAGTGAGAAGGCAAAACAAAGCACATCACAGACAAACAACTGTGCATGCTGCTGACAGCGCCTCTCATTTTTTTGCAGGGGCTCATGTCGTATCGATCACTTAAAGTGTGAGATTTTTATTGAGTTAAATGGAAGGCACGAGTAACAGCTGGAGCCACTGCATCAAACTGTAATGAGTGCACAAGTAAAGATGGAGATGATGATGAGAAACACAAAGGCCTGCTGGGATGTCACGCCTCTCTAAGGCAGCATTGCAGGACACAAACTAAAACCTACCACGGCCGCGTGCCGTGATAATGTTGGAGAAAGAGCCAAGCATGTAGGCAATCAAGTAGTATTATGTCCTGAAACCGTACGGTCAGCAATTCTTTAGTGAAAGTACAATTGGTGCAACACTTTCTCAGGTTAAGAGCACTTTTAATTCGGGCCATTTGTTTGAAAAATGTTGCTGATTTCGCTCGTTTCAGTTGCCTTTATCAGAGTGCTTCACACGCTGCGTGGACAGATTATATGCCCTTTTACCTAACTGGAAACAGTGGACCTTATCAGCGCTCGAGGACGAGGCTGGGTCAAAGAATGAGGCAAGCAGCGAGCACGACGGAGGAATATTAAATACACGTAAAAAACCAAAGAAATACACTTTTATCAAGAATGTTTCTGTTACATTTGAATGATGAATTATCCAGGTTTTGGAATACACAAATGCAAGCTATAAGGGCAAGGAGCATCGTTCAAGCATAGAGGAAGACATGCATTAATCAATACTGTAGCTTCAAACTAAATATGATGCAATATAAAAAAGTATTCATACGAGAATGCACGGCTATAAAAATTGGAAATCGAAAATTAGACCTCTCCAGCTGAATGACACGCGGATGGTTTTGTTGCAGCAGGGTGTTGCAACTGGGAGGTGAAACAAACAACCTGCTTGTAATGGAGAGGCAGCATGCTGGGAAATACTGCGACTTGCCAAGTGAAACGCAAACCGGAGGAAGGTTCAGGCATCAGCCCACCACCACAACCAGTAGCAGAGAAAACTTGAACTATATAAGGTCACACACAACTGTAGATTGGAAAGTGTAGATTGCAAAGGTCGTCCTCTGGAAGATGCTGTAAAAAACACTCATCACCTTCACATGGTGAGCAGAAGCTGACACATCCAACAGCCACGGAGCAACATTATTCATTTGGAATCTCATCGCTGGGTCGTCTAAAAAAGTCCAGCATTCACATCTATTTTGGCTTAAATTCTGTCTCCACCAACCTTTCTCTCTAACTAGCCCATACTGTTGTCTTTCTGTTGCTTGGCGCTGGGCAGTGAGTATACATCAGAGCCTTAATAGATAAAAACACTACGATGGTGATGGTAAATTAAAGGAAAAAACATGAAAAACTGAAGGAGATGTCAATGCCCCGTAGCTATATGAAACGGCCTTCACGGTCCCCAGGTCTCAACCTAATCGGGAGAAGGGAGATTTTTTTGTTTTGACATGTTAAACAATTTTCTCCACAACCTTAATGAAAACAACAAGAGACTTGTAAAAATCAATGTGATGGTGCATTGAAGTCCTTCTGGAGGCGCAGGCCCTTATTAAAAACACTTTGGGGGTTTGTCCTTTAATTTGTCACCTGTCTGTGTTCATTAGTGCAGCTTAAACTCTTAGCATCACACGGTGGCCTTGGAATTGAGAGGTCGGACAACTCATGCAACATATTGTGCACTGGCATCTAATATGAATTAAGTTCCAATAACAGCTCCATTGTGTAAAGACAGAAGCATAAATAATATGCTCTTAAGCAGTTGGTCGACCCACATATCATCTAATTTCTTACTATAACAGCTACTGTGTGGCAGTTACACAAAACTACTTAAACTTTCACATATTCCAATTATCTAGTTTCTCGACCGCAGTGTTAATCATGTGTCACATGACATTTTGATGGCAGGGATAAGAGAAAGTAAGCTGTAAGTGAATGTTGAGCCTTAAACAATGTGCACCTGTCCACAGGCTTCAGCTAGTAAGCTGATACTGTTCATAGACAATATTCAAATGCTTCTGTGTGTGTATTTGAATCAATGTGTAGTTTTGTGTTTTAGTATATATATATTTGTTGTGCTTTCATGGTTTTGTTGCCTCTTTATGTCTTTTTTCTGGTATAATCATCAACCTTGTTGGAACCATTAGACCTTACGGGGTCAAAGCCTGGTCCTAGAGAGCTTTCAATTGAATTGTGTCTGAATGGTGCTATAGAGATGTACCTGCCATGCCCAATTGGGATTTTCAAAGGCCCTATAGAGGTTAAGGTATGATAGGGTTTGGGTTTAAATAAGTAATGGTCATGGCTAGGGTTAGGTTAATGTCCCAAAAAGTGACCTATTTCTAAAACAGCAACGGTACTAGGCTACTAGGCTGACTGGAAACCTAGGTTGAAATGTCTGATGCCATGCTTTCAGTCAGTTAAATTTTATTTCCAGGACAGGAAGTACTTTCATTTATTTTGGTAAGGTCTGGATCTGCATCCCAACTGTTCCCCAATGTTCAATCCTTGAGCATCTTTCATTGAATCTTAACATGTTTCCTTCAGACTTATCTGTTTAAAATCACTGACTAACAATTATGTATTCTGTCTCGTCCCTTGAATAAACACTCGCGACCAACACTCCTGAATCTTCATACATTAGATGGACATTCTCAGCATTTCATTTTGTTTATGTGTATTCCAACCAAAAGCTAACACTGAGGTCTTGCTGTAATCGTGGGCAATTATTTTGAGTCAAAAGCAAAGTCGTCTTTGTTGAACTTTATTCGCACATTATGTAAAGTGCTTTGAAATACCAGTGAGCGTCTGAGAGGAAATAAATAAATAAACCCTCTCGCCTTTTTTCTCATATGTCAGACGTGAGCTCTCCAGCTCGAGACCTACAGCCACCAAATTATTATGGCATTAACTCTGGCAGCAGAAACACTCGCACCGTGATAAGAGTAACCTTTTCGGGGGAAAAACTGCAAAGATATTTACTCAGTGAGCATGTGTTGGATCTGGCAGTTCTGCTCTGTGATTTGCTCAAATGGCTCACGGTGATGGTTATGTAGAAGGGCGTATCATGAACTAACACCCCCCCCCCACACACACACACACACATATTGGGGTGACTGTAATCAACACAGTTTCTCAGTTTCCAAAATTAAACACCTGACCGATTTAGAATCATGTTTGCAGATGTTATAAATTAATTAAGTCGCATTCACACACACACACACATATATATATATATATATATACACACATTTTAAGAGGCTTAAATATATTGTGTGTTTAGAAAGTTGGTAACTGTTTCCCAATGCTCTGTTTTCTCCTCTCTGCCATGATACAAACACTCTAAACAACTATAAGACATTATTATACCCTCCAGAGCTTCCTCTCCTTCATATATAAAACCTCAAACACGTCTGATAAAAGCCCCACATTCTCGTTCCTATTAACCGGTGGGGGATGCTTTTATTCCCTCTTGATGAGGTTTGTTTTGCAGCCTTGTAGCTGTCAAATTTGCTGCAATAACCATTACGATTGACAGGGAGGACAGCGGGAAAGTATAGGC
This sequence comes from Hippoglossus hippoglossus, assembly GCF_009819705.1. Classification (NCBI taxonomy): domain Eukaryota; kingdom Metazoa; phylum Chordata; class Actinopteri; order Pleuronectiformes; family Pleuronectidae; genus Hippoglossus; species Hippoglossus hippoglossus. Next base: position 10,008,991 of record NC_047162.1, on the reverse strand, counting down.
TGTGCTCAATCTCGGTCTCACACTGACTGCAAGGCAGCACCTAATTTAATAAATTCTTCAGAGAAAATCAGGAGAATGTGAACAGATGTGGCCTCAACAGGCGAGCTGTCCCAATCTTTGGCAAGGTCTGGGATCCCCACCTTTGGTGTGAAATTATGCCGCGCGGGGTGAAGACGATTGGCGGCGTTCAGGTCGGGAGCCACGGCTCTATGAACCCACTTTATGATCTCTGGGGATAAAAAACTTTTAGTATCTCCAGAGAAAACAAGCTATAAAACCAGCGGGTTTAGCTTTAGATGGCACTTTCGACAGCTCTGATAATCTTGAAATTCTGCCGTGGACTCTCACAGTAAAAAGAGAGTGCCATTAACAGAATATGGCCATGCTGTGCCCTGCTGCAAAACACACAACTGCCTCCTCTGCCACACCCAGGTTTATGGACACACGACCACGCACACAACCAGCAGCCCTTCAGAAGGTGACTGTTGTGAAATACCTGCACAGATCAGCCATGTTGAGGTCATGTAGAATACAGCAGAATGTATTTCCAGTAAATACTTTTAATAATGTGCTGAGAAGAAATGGTTTAGCAGGACAACTGTGATAACTGCCCAAAATATCACATTCAAATATATTTTCCCCAGAAATATTGCAATTTCCGTTAGATGACTGTGTCCTTTATGGAAGCAGCTGATGCTTTACACACTAAAACACACATCGCCTTCCCTCTCATACAGCTCCACATCAGCTGCCTTCATAACGGCCACAGCAGCCGTGAGGTTGTGTTGATCCATAAAACAGGAGCTGAGAAGACGGGCCAGCAGCTCACAGCTTGTTTACCTGATATCACAACCTGTGTGTACTTTGTCCTTCAGGCTAAACATCACAACCTACAGAAGCCACAGCGACCAAACACCAATTTTCTGGACAGTGGAAAATCAGATAAACATTTGAAAACATATATTATAAAAGCACTATATAATCTATTTAGTTTGTTTTCCAGGAATAAGTAAAGCGGTATTAATTGAAATGTGTATATAACTAATTAGTTTTGACATTCATTTTCCTGTTTATCATATTTTGACACATGGTTTTCGACAACACACTCATCTCAGTCTTTACACCTCCTATTTTGTTAAGAGGGAAATTTACTGGCTGTGAATTCTAAGAGGAAATACACTCAGTTGGTTCAGTTTGTGTTGCACTGACTGGATCCACATGTTAGAGGCTGATGTCTGTAATGCTGTTGAATTGTACTGCATCATATCGACGGTTTGTTTTTTTATTTTAAATATTAAAAAGACATAAAAAATGAAAAACTTTAAGCAAAATGCAATGTTTTTTTTTCCGCTTCGCTGTAGCTTACATATGGATAGGATAATGACAAATGTGCTCAGCCTATCACAGTAAGCACATTTTCTAGCTTCAGGGGGGGAAAAATGACGGAGAAAACAGCAGGAGGTAAATCCAGGCTTCAAAACATCACTCAAAGACGAATGAGTGGCATCACAGACGCATCCATGTTGTTTTTTCTATAGCGCCTGCAAAAACGGAAAATATAAATCACCTCAAACTTGAAAGTTCATCCCGGTTAACGTAACTTTTGCAGAGTAGTTATTCAGAGTGTGTGTCGTCTTCTCTCGGAGCAGATTTATAAATTCACGGCTGTGTTGTGAGAGTTCTACCTTCCAGACATGCTCTTAATAGTTATTTCTACAGATATACACTTTCACCAATAAGGTGCAATAATTCACGTTATGGTAGTTTTGTTTTTAATTATAGAGAGTTTTAAAATATGTAATGGTAAAAGGATATTGAGTCACGATATTATGATCCTCAGGCCCAGAAACCCTAAATTGCACTGACTTAGTCTAAATTGAATTGAATTGCAAAGCTGTATTATTTCCCCCCTCTTGCAGGTGTCGGGATGCACTGTGACACCTCTTGTATGTCTTCACAATGCCACCTTGTGGTAAAATCCTATATGCAAAACATAGGCGTGCTTCAGAGATTGAACTTAATTACAGCAGCACAAAAAAAAAACACATCCATCATGACTCATCTTGTGAATTAGCCACATTTTAATTATAGCGCATTATAGCCAGTGTGTTCCCAGAGACGAGATTGAACTTTTTCTTTTTTTTCTCCTGGAGACGTGACATCAGCACTTTTTTAAAAATTCTACTCTCTGTAGGCTACTCCACCTCGCCGCCTATTTATAAACATAAAGAGATACAAGAGTAAAATGCCAGTTTACATTCTGTGGACAACAAAGAAGAAACACTGATCATCACGAGAGTTCAATAAATGGACTTCACAGTTTTATTATGGGAGTAACCGTATGAAAGGTGAATCTGTCTCCCTTTGTGCCGACTCTCTAGATCCACTCTAATTCGTGCAAATTCCTTTTTCTTTAAACTTCCACTTACTTTGTGCTCTTACAAAAATACATTCCTTTCTTTGTACTTTGGCAGAGTGAAAAGAATTTGTTCAACTGCTGTGTTTCTGCACATAAGATGGCACATGTGGTACATGATTATTTCTCTTTTCTGTATTTCACATTGTGTTTTGATACCTTAATTGCAAATTTAAAGAGTAATGCAAAGCAAAGGTATAAATAGTTTTGTCCTGTACTGATGTACATTAGCAAAACTAATGAGGGATGGGTTTGGCATCAGATTTAGTGTCCTTGATTGTTAGCTCTTTTAGACATGTTCTGAAAGGAAATTAAGAAATACTGTCTCCTTTGTAGGATTTGGCAGAAACTGACACTGTCAACATGCTTCACAGGGAATGCTTGTCCAATCGCCAAACATTATCCCAAACTGTCCCCTGACATCGGTCCAAATTTTAGCAAAACTTACAGTTGGGGGAACTTTCTGTAAACAATCTGACAAGCACTTCACGAGGCAGTTGGCCACACATGCAGAGTTGAGAAAGTTGGTATGAGGGTAGTCGAGTTTTTGCATTGCATTTGAATAGTCATAGATACTTATGGCTTCCTATATGGTCGGACAACACGTCGTACAAAACTCCAGCGTCAACACTAACCATGGCCCCGGCCCTAACCCCAACCATCTGTATGCCAAAGCATTTGATTAGTGGTGCATATCATCTGCAGTGACAGCCCAGAAGGACAGAACGTCTTTCTCCTTATCAAATTTAGCGGCATGTTCCAAAAGTTTACAACTTTACCCGCGTGACCTTCAACTCATTGTGGTGATTGGTTTATAGGTCCTGTCAACAGGGCCTGTCTGTGTATGCTGCATTTTTACCAATGAAGCCCTACCGCCAGCCAACGCTCAGTGTGACCCCTGTGTTACATCTATGTCTAAAGTCTGTTAAATAATATACAGTTTATCATTTTCTGCTTTTCTCCCCAGACTGTGCAGTTATCCCCTTTGTCTTGTGTTAACTGGTCTTGTCTCCAGGTCAAGCATCATTAATGGGTGTGCCTGTGTAATTGTTCCACCTTGAAGTATATATGGGATTATCGAAGTTTTCTTATGATGACAATGTCAACAGGTTTTGGAATCTTGGAATCTGCTGTTTCTGGAGCTGAAGGAAACCGTACTGTTCACGCTAGAACCTGATGAGGAGGAAGAGAACAAAGACGGCCCCGAAAAATGAACAACCAAATGAGCTGAGTTGAGGTTTCCCCCCCCCGATTATGAGAGAAGCAGCGGTTGATGAGAGAAAAGCGTTGCAGACGTTGTGCAGATAAAATAAAAAGATTAGCCTCTTCATAAAGTTACCATCTCGCCAGAAAGCCACCAACGGCAGCATTATTGACTACATGACTACATTCATGTTACAGCAGTGACTAATGCTGAAGAAAGTTTAGCAACAGACTGTGGGTTGCAATCATTTTGTTCGACCGAATCGTTAAGACCGTTCGTCATCTGCATAGCGCGAGGTGATAAGAGTTGGGAACCAAGTCGAAGAGCTGCGAGAGCCACCGAGACGCCGACTTGAATGATGACATAATGAAGGCAAGTGGCTCAACTGCGGTAGTGAGGCCGAAGAGATAAAAAGGGGCTCAGAGATAACCTGCTACAACTGCAGCCAGGAGCGTACTGGCGAGCGCGGAGATAGGGCCCGCAGTTTTAGCAAGAGCTCCACTCAGAAATGCAAATTGGTAGATGAAACAGAAGAGACAATGTCAAACAAGCAAACCCGCGCTGAGGACCACGCATTTGCATTCTGATGCATCTCACTGAATCAAAGATTGTGCTACATGAATTGAGGGGAGAGTGAGTGGCAGTAAAACTCTGTGAGCACGGTGGAGAGCGTTGCTGTATCAAAGCTCCCAGTGTGTCGCTAAAGATGTCAACACATATCTGACATCCTCTCTTTTGCTCTACACCTAGAGCTAGTAAGATAACCTTTGAATATTGTCTAACAACATGGTTGCAGGTGTTTTGCCGACCCTGCAAATTGAAATTTTAAAGCGAAAATGTGGGCGTTTATAATTATAACTGCAGGACTTTGTTGCAATTCTGAGTGATTGATAGTGAGCCTGTGCTAACCTGTGTTTCTGGTTTAAGCAACACCAACGCTTAGAGTGTGCGAGTATTCCTCAGTGAGTTACATGTAGTTACAAAGGTTTTCTTGTCTTTATGATGACAGTAGAACTGCATGTCTCAGCCATCTCGTCTATCTACCATCTTTTCATTCCCACTTGACATTTCACCTTTTATTTTCCTTCTCACTGCCTGAAATTTCACTGCAATACTTTGCTAGAGGCCAAAGTCCAGAGGCCTTGTGCTGACGATTTGGGTTACAACTACTTGATGTGATAGAATTTTGCAAACTCTGATGTTCTATCCCTAGGTTTTTTTACTTCAAATGTGAGCTCATACACGTTTTGTGACAGATGTACAACACAGCTCCCAAAATACTCAAACTGCTAGCCTCAAGCTGAGTTGAGGAGCATGCTACTGCTGCCTCTGTGAAGTCCTCAAGTCGCAAAACCAGATTGAAATATCAAATGTTGTCAGGATGTATTAAATCTATCCACGCTGAGGTCTGAGGTCTGACACTGAAATCACATTGAAAGTGTTTATGTTTTACGTTGAATAATCACCAGATTTTCAATACTGACTGACAATGGTTCACCCGTTATCTAACAGGTGTCTAGGATTGAAATGTGCTTGATTTTTTTAATATTCAACAACCTGAAACCAGAACTTTCAATGAAAATGTTTTACGTACAACATTTTCTATACACTGTTTTGTTCAGCATGTGAAAAAACAAAGCTTTTACTTTCATTTGGAAAAAATAAAGCTCAATCATTTAAAAAAGCAAATTACAGATTCATCTCTATATAAATTACATGTATCAAATTAAAGAAAGCAATTTAGCTTTGCATCATGCTAATTTGAACAATGCTTGATACCTCATATCTCCAAATGTATGTGTTAATCATGTGACTGTAATGACTCGCACAGTAGCAGGATTAGTCTACGACTTAGTTACCAACAGCCATTCACACCTCGATGCTGGGGACCCCAAAGACTCACTATTTGGCCACGACCTGCAAAGGTTTAATACCTAAAACCTACCACTAGAACTGAAGAAGCCTCTTGGGTGAGGAGTGAAACCTTGAAACACACGCAAGTCCTGAAGATCCCCCCGCCCAAAAAACAGTGTGGCACCTGTAGGCTAATACAGACAATGGCTAGTAGGCTAGGTGGCTTGTACAATTAAGGAGTCACTATAGAGGTAGGAATACATTTTTTAAGATGGGTTTTGAGATGGGATTTGAAAATGGAGAGAGAGTTAATGTTATGGATGTCTGGTGGGAGGGAGTTCCAGAGGCGGGGAACTCCCATGGTGGTCAAGCGGGCAGGTGGTACAGTGAGGTACCTATAGGGGCAGATTATCCACAGTCACTCCATTGGCTTGGTGTGTAAATGTGTTGCCTCCAAAATCCACCTCACACTCTGACCGTACAGTAAGTACCACACCAGGTTTAAGTCTTGATGTGTAAAACGTAGCACGATGTCGTGTCATTATTTCCAGAGCTACTGGTCAGTAGCTTTATATGGCCGCCATCTTCTGGCGTGCAGAAACTGCTGGTTGTGATTCTAGGAACTGCTCTGTCATTTGTAATTCTGTGGTTGAGATGTCGACAGCCAGCGCCTGAAGGTAAAATGCGAACCTGCTATGCGGCTCACGTAGCTCCTCCACAGTAGCTGTTCCCGATGCTCTGTAGGGAGATAGTAATGCTGAAATGCCTTGTTTTGATGTGTGCACAAGGATAGATAGATCCAACCGCTGAAGTAGCTTAGCTAGTGCACTGCTCAGGGACATAACTGTGAACAGACATATAACCTATGAAAATGTCCAAGAAATGTCCGCGGCCTCAGTTTCCAAGCAACCGGCACAACTGAATTGATTACTCTCTTCCTTTAAGCCCAGAAGAGATCTGCCATTTTCAGAGCTCCCACTCTGTTTTACAAGAGGCTGGTGTGATAATTTAGAAGAATGGGAAAAAAATGTTATTCATGCACAAATTGTGTTTTACCACCATGTAATGCTAAAGTGAAAAAAGGAGTAGAGGCAACAGTGTCATACTGAGATAATCCCATCACTTGTGTCCTTCAGCAGCTTCATTGGCTCCCGGTCAGATATCCCATTGTTTTTAGAGATTCTGCTCCTCACCTTTAAGACCAGCCAGAATCTCGCTCCCCTTTCCGAACTCCTGCACATGGACACTCCCTCACCCGCACTCTCAGGTCTTCTTCCTTCCATCCACCTCACTGTACCACCTGCCCGCTAGACCACCCATGGGATCTAGAGCCTTCAGCCGCTCTGCTCCCCGCCTCTGGAACTCCCCCCTCCCACCAGACCGTCTCAAAACCCATCTTTTTAAACTGGCATATTCAGACTGATTGTTTTCCATTTGGCCAAACTACATAATGTTTTATTCAGGGTTCATCTTTTTGATAAATATGTTTGTTTTTTGTTGTGTTTTTATCTCTTCTTTGTAAGGTGATCTTGAGTGCTGTGAAAGGCACCAATAAATAAAATGTATTATTATTATTATATGGATAGTAGAAGTCTTGAGGTTTGAGTGATGGGTGGTAAATCTGTCTCTGACCATCATGACCAGTATTCCAGGTTTAACAGTGCTCTTCAGAGCTTAACTTTCAGAGCGATGACCCAAAAAAACTAACTCAAACTATAATTAACCAATGATTTTAGTCATTTATCCCTAAAATCATGAAAGAATCACATAATGAAGGTATAATTATACTATTGTAATACACTTGGTGCCAATTTTGGTGTATTGTCATTTAAACCTTTCATAGAATATAATCATCTCATTATTCACATCTAACTGAAGCACCCAATAATTAAAACTTTGCAGCGTTGGAACAAAGAACAGAAAATCTAGGATGCGCAAGACATTTAAGGTTTCTTATTTCTTCATGTTTTCCATTTTCCAAGTGGATTGGTGTTTGTGTTGACGTTTCATTTCATCTACGGCCCGATGATAGGATTATGGAGTTATTGTTTGTGGTTTTGTCTCCAGCTCCTCGTTTCCCGCTGTGTGTGCCTGTCCTGACTTGATCCTGCGGCTGTGTGTGTGCTGCTGAATGGGCGTGTCTTCTGAGTGTCTCGCCACGTTTGAGTTTCCTCCTCGAATCATCTCCAAAAGCTGCTGCAGTATAAAAAAAAAAAAGGACCCGTTCTCCCACCACAACTCTACCAGATCATTTTTCACCTGCACCTTTGCTTTGCTATGCTGAAGATTTGTTACCTCGCCTGTCCACCTGAAGGTAAACCCCCCGTTTTTTGCCTGTGCTCAGCATCACACACTGCCATTCTCAGCCAGCCTTCACATTTAGGCACATTGTCTAAATCAAACTTTGACTCAAACCATTCACTATTGATTAATAAATACACATATCATAGTATTAACCATCTGTGATTCATAATCTCACATGCTCTATGTCATCTTTCCTTTAAAGGTGATAAACACAACCTGAATGCAATGAAGTGGGCAGATATGCGTCTCAACTTTGTGTGACTTACAGTATGTTGTCCGGCACAAATAATCTTGCTCGAGCTGCCGTATATTTTTGCAATATTAATGTAATGAATAATATATTCACTTACTCACTTAGCGTCAACCTAAATTTTCTTTTTACAGAACAATAAAAACAAAAAAGAGGCTGCTCTTTATCCTTTCCCATCAATCTGTTCCGAAAACGTGAAAGGATGTCATCTTCACATGGCGTCATATTTGGGCCCGTGCATCTTCAAACCGGCAACTCTGCACATCGGCAAAAACAGGAATAGATTCCTCTCAAGAGAAGCTGCTGTGGACTCTCAGTTCCATTACTAAACTGTCAGTGCGTCACAGTGGGAGCGCAGTGCTTTTAAGGAGGATGAGAGGAGTCTGTTATGAAAGGCAGGCTGACCCTAGCTCCTCGCTCTGGGAGCCACCAGACCCTGAAGACAGCGAGCCACAAAGCACCTTCAACTCAGAGACTGTCCGACACGCAGGTCAGTTTCCACCGGGTTTGTCTCATCGGTGTCATGATCAAGTTGGACAGGCCGACCCTTCCTCAACTCCCGCTGCTCCGCTCGCACTGTTGTTTACTGTTGCTCCAATTGGTGGGAGATTTGCATAATGCTTTTATCATCAAAGTTCAGTTCTATATAAATAATTAATATGTTCAATCCACTTTTTATAAAAGTGCCTAAAACACACACACCGATGTTCGTCTTTTAAGCTTCCCTGTGCTCAAGTTGAAAACAAAGTACATTTGCTTTGTTTATGGGAAATGTTTTTTTATCTGACAGACTGTAGTGCTGCAAGTTGGTTATACAATTTTAATGTCAGACCAAAAGACAGTTTCTTAACAATGTCCATGTGTGTTCACAGCAGGGACGCTGGGTGTCAGAGTTGAACTTAGTCTCTATATGACCTCATTCGAGAGTTATTAACAACACTCTACTTTAATTTAGAAAAAAGTTTCCTCAAACTCAGGTACATAACACGGGAATAGGGCATAAGAACTGTTAGGAGACATAGTCCTTTGTTAATAGTACATCTTTATTTAATTGATAGTTTATTTTCTGAGTTGGGCTCAGACAATTTAGCTAATATTCTGTCTTTTTCTCGTATTATTCTGTCTTTCTCTTTAATTCACAGTAACACTTACCCTTTGTTTGTACCGAGCTCCCCTGGCAAAAGGCCTGAAGCCTGCAGGAAGTGGCCTTTTAAGCCCACCCCACAGGAAGTGGAGGACGCCAAAGGCAGATTGAAGAGGTGGGGGGATTAGATTTAGAATGGTTTGAAATTTAGTTTGACTTTATTATTTGTTTAAAGTGAATCCTATTCGTTTGTGTATATACTTGTTTGATAGGTTGTTTATGCTTGTATGTTGATAGTTTCTTTGGGTGGTTAAGTTTGATTAGGTTTCCCCTGTGTGTCTTTCTGGACTAGTCTACCTGTGTATATATCAGGTATATATACGTGTGTCATTTGTGTCATTTGTAAGAAAAGTCTGTTAGTTATGTTGAAGCTGTAGCTACCTTATTTCTTAGTTGACCTCTTTAAGTTTAGGCCCTGATATTGTAGCTTTTTTCTATTTATTGTAAATGGTATGAGTATTTAGGTATTTGTCATTTGAGAAAAAAATACCTTTTCCAATTTAATTAAAAAGGAAAATTACCTTTGACACCTTTGTCCTTCACCTTTCAGCTTGGTCCCTAACAGAGACGAAGAGGGATTGTATGAGAAAATATGACCCATTACCAGATTATTATAGTCTATAATAATGCATCTACAGTTCCATACAGGAGATATGAACTATACGTGTGTCTACTGATGTGCATTCGCCCCTCTGAGACATCTGTCACAGTTTGTCACACTGAACAGAGCGGTCGGCAGTGGAGTTAATACACTTCACTGATAGACTGGGAATTACAGTTTCAATCATACTATATGTTGTACTTATACAACGCTGAAACAAACTGACAGCACAATTTATGATTTTAGCCCAAGAACATCACACAAGACAGAAATGGAAAACGATTATGAAACTAGATATAGGATAATGTCATTTGCATTGTTTCTGCCTGGGTTCACTCTTACAAATGCTCAATTTTAATAGGGAGTGGTAAATGTTTTCGAAGACAGTCAAACAGTCAACATAAATTATTTGGGAAACACTGTAAAACTTCAGAGCAATGACAAAAATTACCCACAGGAGAGAAGTAAATTTAGGAGCGAGAGCCGCTCCTGTCATCTTTAGAAAATGAGACAGCGCCCTGCTTATCCTGCTAAAGTCTGCTGGCACCTTCAGATTGTTTGCCGATGCATGTGCCTTTTTAGACAAAATATCCTCCAGCGCTCTCTCCTATGCCTTTGAGAATATGTACAGTATGCACGCTTTCCTGTGCACCCTGCAGACATCTTCACGTGGCCATGGGAGGCCTGAGGACTGATTCCCAACACACAAGCCCGAAGCCAGTCCATCCCTTCTTGGCTTGCTTGTGAAGCCCTGCGACTTCTGCTTGTATCTTGCCATGAACACTTGGATCTTCCTGGAGCGTGCCGCACCTAGTGTCTCCAAACAGCATTGGCGTATCCTTGATATTGCTTTTCTCCACACAAACCACATTGTTGGACACAACCCAATAATGTTGCACGTGACATCTTTATCACAAGTACAAGTTTTTGCACTTTGCTGCCTCTCTGATGAGGGGGCGATGTTTTGCACATGCACATTCTGTGCTACCACTTTCAGCGCCAGATCATAAATGGAAGCAGCAGCAGCAGCAGTGTACTGAAACAAGGTAAAATCCCCTAGGTTGCATTTGTACCCGAGAGAAGTGACTGATATTTCTGATATGTATCAGGTGCATGATAAAAATCCTAACAATTCATGCTGCTGGGAAAAGTTGGAATTAACAAATGACAGGAAAGCTGCTCGGATGAGTCATTGTCGAGCATTCTGCCTGTGGTAACCCCACAGTGCAGAGAATAAGATGCCCCAGCAACTATCTTCCAATGAACAGCATGCGCAAGGCATTCAAGTATTTTCATTCTGCGTCATGTCTGCGGATCCAGTTTGTCTCCATAGAGCAGCCAGCCACTTACAAACTGCTTGTTATAAATATGTTCTCTCAAGGATAAGATGCCATAATGCTCGGTCATAACACTGGCCACCGAGAGTTCAGGTTTATAAGACTTATGTGATTTTGCAAGAATCAATTAATAATTTGAAACTTTGAATTATGTACAGTGGAAACCGCTGACAGTGATCACGTTTGTCCCCGGCTCGATTGGGTTGAGACGCAGAGAGGAGCAGTAAATTACTCACAGAGCCGGTAAAAACTGTAAAAATGGTCCCAAAATGTACGAAAAGATCGCAAATGAAAACTGTAAGTGGATTACCTGATCACTTTAACCAATATATTTAAACAGCATTTGTATTGGAATGATTCTGTCCTAAGCTTTTTGATCCATATAAACAGTTGATCACTATATCCATGATCCCTATGAGCGGTTTCCACTGCATTAATATTGATTATATTATAAAATTACCGAAATGAAACCATGTTGACAGTAATGTGATGTAGCCTGGAACTTGGGGACACATCTGCACTCAACTGAATATCAGACCGGATCGGCTGAGAATAGCAGGAAAATTAATTTCCTTTCAAATTAAACATTTGTGTACACACCAGATTAATGCATCACATCGAGACACAACGGTGGAGCGATGATTCATTCCAATGCCTCCATCTGACGGATTTCGCCATAACCACTGCAGACGTTGTTACACACTTCAGTAAAACTTCAGTCAAAAGAAATCTTATTTACTCTCTGTTCAAAAACTGCCAATGAAACCCAAACATCCAATGACTGAGACAGAGAAGCGCACAGTGCTAAAAGAAGCGATGTGGGAGGAAAAGTACACATCATTATATGAAAGCAATCTCCGCAGCATCTTCAGAGACCCGACCTGAGCCAACCAGAATCCTGTGACTCATGCTCGGAAAGATAAACTCTTTACCCAAAGGAGCGTGTGCAGGACCGGCCAAAACTGATGCAACCTTGAGGTAAGCATGTAAGACAAACCTTTCTTACGCCGGTCCGCCGCATCAATCTGACCGTGGGTGATAGAGAAAGGACCAAAAGGAAAATGAAACGTAAATAGGACAAAGTCCCGTTCAAGGCCATAATCTCACTAATCACCTTTTGTCTCGTTTCATCACTGATAAAGTAAAATGACTACAGGTAAAATGCAATCACTGTAGATGCAGCAAACACAATCAGCGCCCGGCATCTCAAGCCTTTGTCACCGGCGTACTGACCATCACTCACTGGCCCGGCACACGAGAGGGAGGTTGTCCCTTCATCTACTGCTGACATGTCCATTTTGTCTGGAGGAGCTTTCATTCTGTGTGACAAGAAGTCTGATTAAGCCAATGTCGTGATGGATTGGAAGTGGCTTACGTAATTTGGCCGTCGTGCAGATGTGTTTAGTGAAGCAAACAAGATGTGAGGAACAATGCAGGGTGGACACAAAAAACAAGTATGAAAGGAACTTGTCCCTCGTCTAGGAATAAGCGAGTCAAGTTGGCTCAGATTTAGATGTGTCGCATCTTCCGGAGAGAGACCGGTGAGGGATGAAATGAGCAGTGAATCCTACCGGTTGGATGAATAATAAAGATCCTGTGATATGTGTTAAAAATGCATTTTTACAGCACTTCAGAAAGAGCTCATAGGAAAAGAAATACTGAATACCGTGCACTCTGGTATGTTTTTCTACAGCTAAGCATGCAATGTAAATGCATCATGTTCATGTTCATATTCTGACTGTATTTATATAGCCGACCACTCCAAGTGCTTTACACTGACATTCACCCATTCATTACAAATCATACATCACCTCCATACACAGTGAACACAAACACCATTCACACACTGCGGGCACGAGGGTCGGCGCTCGGTGCTCAAGGACGCTTCAGCATGCAAAATGGAGGAGCCGGTGATTGGACCACCGACCTTCTGATCAGTGGACGATCCGTTCCACCTCTTGAGCCACGCATTCGTATCACAAGTAATGGAAAGATGCATTCAACACCACTTTCCTTGATTTTCCGCCTTTGTAGCCACATTTTTCTGGACTGTAGAATAAGTTAAATATATTTGTAGCAGAAGGTTCAATAAAGATTTTAAATATTAATCATTGATGATGAGTGTTTGAGAAGTATCACTAGCCTATGGTTCATTTTTGTATACTTGTAATAAACTGTATGACAGATAATCAAGAATGAGTTAGAGTGTGTGAATTTGTTTCCATTCAAACATTATTTGCTGCTCTAAAGACAAAATTGATGAGCGGCACTCAAGCTGTCATTAAAAGACAGATCTGGAGTCCAAAGACAGACTGCTTAGAAAGAAGACTCCTTCCCAGAGACAGGATTTATATAAAATTGGAGAGGGTATGTCACACAGAGAAAACAAGAGACATCATGTACAGATACATACTCAGAAGCCCAGCAAGGTGCAGTACCCCCACCAGCAACCACGCTGTGTGCATTATCTGAGCAGTGCAACAACACAGTCTATTTTGCCACTTGTTTTGGGTATAGGGGCGTCCTGCTGGGCGCAGCAAATACTTCTAAAAGACATAATGTCAGAGAGGAAAAAAGAATATAATGGCAACAGGAAACCAGCCTGGCCTTATGTAAGATAATCGTGTGCCGTTAGAAGACGATGCCAGAGAACATCACAAAGAATGTCTCTGTTCTCTGAGTAGATGTAGCGAGAAGGGGCAGGAACTATTTGTTTGCTTTATTAGCTTTGCAGAGTATTTTATGTTCACAAAATGTGTTTTGTCAGGTTTCAGGAAATCTACAAAATGTATTCATCTTCATTTGATTGGTTGAGTGAGTAAAACTTGCAACTATTTAAATTCTGAAACCCATTTCTTGCAATTTTTATTTATTTACAACATAACCTGGATCGGTCCATATATATATAAAGTCATACACTTTTAATCCAAATGGTTTTCCTGCATTATTGTTTAATTGCTGCCATGGCTCTACATACATTTCCATCAATTTTAACACACACTGTGCGACCACAATCAAGTTTTGGTGAAAATCCAATAGCATTATAAGACACGGTTAACCTCAAACTGTTAAAGTAGAATTTAACATTTACATTATCCCCAGTTATTATATGAGTGGGTCTAAAAACTACCACTACTAAATATCTTTTTAATCTGTATTTTACGTTTGTATTAGCAAGGAAATGATTTTGGAAATCTCAACACGTAGCATTACAGACACAATTATATTCAATAGCTTGTTTCCTCGAACCATGACTCAGCTCCCTGTCGGATATCAAAAATGTGTGAACAGGTTTTGTGGGGATATTTACAGACAAAGAGTCGAGAGTGAAAACATAACGTCTTTGCCAGAGGCGATACACACTTCCACAAGTCTGCGAGGGGCTGAGCAGGACTTTACTGATGGGACACCATGCTGCAGCGACTTTCACTGGACTGTTTACTTTTATTGGATTCTGTTCCGGATGGCGGCGCTGAGCGAGCTCTTGTGTGCGACAAACAAGGGACTCGAGACTCTCTTCAGAAGCTTAGCGGACTGAAAATAACCAATGTCAACCGGAGGAGGAGGTCAGGAAACAGTCCAACGTCTGAAAGCAAGAAGTGCTGATTAAACGCCTCACAGAAAAATAACCATTTTGACCTTTCTGCAAAAATGATAATAGACGGGGACGGGATTCTTTTGGAGGGATTGCTCTTCGCTACGTTGCGTTTGGAAGATTCATGCCAGTGTCAGCATCAACACAAGGTGAAAGGCTAACAAGGCGATAGTAATTGATTCAAGGAAGAATTTTCTTTTCACCTTAACAAAATCACGTCTCATGTTTCATGGGAAAATTGTTCTTTTTTGGCTCTTTATGTGTGACTGTGAAGAATTTTGCAACATTGGTTCTTAAGGGCTGCCAAATAGTAAAAACCACAACCTACTGTTTGTTGTGTTACTTTCCTCAGTGTATTTATTCATGTGAATATCTGACAGTTCAGCAAAGGCAGTCATTTTGTGAAATGCGATTAAGTCCTGTGTTTGATTGCAGGAAACAAAGACGGAAACATATCTTGTCTCAAATGCAGGAAAATAACAATCCAATAATGAATGCATGTTAGTCTGACATGCATTTATGAATAATGGATTTTAAATTATGCAATTTAAGATACATAGTATCAGTATTGCAGGAAAACACTTTCACTGTCCGCTGAAAGCTGACGGCACGTTGCGGTTACACCTCCCATCTCTGTTTGCTATTTAAACTGAAATTTGTCCGCTGACTGTCCCAGTTGTTGTGCCTGTGTTCATTTTGTTCCAGTGAATCTGCAGTTAAATGTGTATTATTTCACAATCTGTGACAGTGGCCCGGCACATTTTCCCCGTCACAGCTGTTGATCTGGATGAAGCCGATTTTGTGAATTATTTTGCCATCTGAATCCCATCGGCGGCTTTTTTTTACAACAGCACAGAGGAGACTGGTGTTTATGCCCTGATTTCTGTGGTGCTGGCTCCTGATCATATAATGCTGCATGCTGTGTTGTCTCACACATTTGGTCTGGTAATCTCAGACAGATTCACCAGATTATCACCTATTATCAACACCTAATTAACCATATCAATTTTATTCTTCCCCAACATTTAGGGATTACTTTACATTCCTTGTATGTACCTAATATATTGATTCCTTTAAGACTTATTAGATGTAATAAATTATTTGATGTCAATTAATACAGAGTTTTCAATGGGCAGTGCCATTTAGAGAGGAGGGTTTCCATTGGATTATATATAATACCAATATATTGTTGCCTTTTTTATATTTTGCATTTGATGAAATACATCAGTAAAAAAAAATCATTGTCAAACATTGCATTGTCCATGTTTGACTATGTCGATCTGTTGTTTATTGCTATTCATAATTATTTCAAAGGATTATAATTTTAAAATGTATTATTTATATTTTTAATTTATTATTATTATATTTTAGGTTAAAAGTTTTACTTCAATGTTTCAGATGTGTCTGCAGCCTCTGCCTCGGCTTCGTGAGTACAGGCATCAGCCGATTTTCTTTTAAGATGCCAGCTATTAATCCAAATACTGACAGATTAATTAGCATATCGGTGAAAATGCCTGGGTTTCAGCCTGTAACCTGAGAAGTTGGACTGAAGCTTTTAACTTCGTAAAGCTATTTAATGAGGTCAATAAAATAAATCACCTCTGCAGTCATTCTCCTCACATTAGATGCAACCTCACCTCCAATAACAACGCGATTAAAGCCGCGAGTGTACAAATCTCTGACAGCAGGGAGGTGCGGGGCCCCCCTGGCCCCAGCAGCAACAAACTGTTCAAGTGCTTAGTGTGATGTTTTAAAAGGGCTGACAATGCATGCAAATCATCTTGAGTGTCCGGGATGTTAATGCGCCTGAATCACCAGAGAGCAACATCCTGCCAAGCTGAACTTTAACCGGTGCCATACCTGTAATCACAGGGTTTACTCCCCGGCTGTCTCACTGGAGGGGAATTAAATGCCTGGTGGGGCCTCAAAAGTCAGATTGAATGTTTGTGTTGTTACCACTGAACACACACTGTCAATCATGACAGATTGCCCAGGGTGGAAGGGCAGATTAGGAGACACTGCACGGGTTTAAATCAGCTACTTGTCAGAAGGCAGGCATCTGTGAATTAGTCTGGGGCTTTTTAATGTGTTTCTTAAGCCCTTTATTTAAAAGTGTCTCATGCCCTGATTAGCAAACTTTCCAGAGGGACGATGGTTGTAATTATATGCGGTATCTGATTGTGACTAAAAATAAGATAAGGAATTTTCCTTGGAGCATTAAATGGTCACTTCAGTGACAGTTTAAGCAACATATAGTGGCTCCGAATAAAAATAATGGCAGAGTCCTCTCCTTCAAAACAACAAGACACAACGAGATTAAAGCATACGGCCACGGTGACATGTGTGAGATTGATTAAAGTATGATGTTCGCTTGCTGACTGTCGACGTTTTCCTCCTGCCCGTTTCTATCAAGCTCCAGTCAATATCACCTTGGGGATCCAGGGGTGTGGACGGGGGTTATATGAAGTATTTGGCTGATATATGACTGGCCCGCATCATTTTTGACTGCCTTATCACTCAATCACTCAGCAAGATGGAGATGCACAGGCAGACTGTTTTAACGACCCCCAACCTCCACCCAAGTCAGGAGGCTGACAGGTAATCTCAGTCTCTTTCCATTAGTGCTCCCACTATGGTGCGTGTACATAAAAATCCATGCTATGTTGGCATGCCCCTGTTTTAATGGGATTTCTGTGCATCAAGGAGTGTCATTTTCCAGATGGAAAAATATAGACTATGACCTGTAGGGCTTAAAATATATCAAATTCCCTCAAGGCGAAGACTTGAGATATCACATTGAAGAGGCCAAAAACATGTTGTGTGAGGCCACTGGGACCTTTGACCACCGAATTCTAATCAGGTCATCATTGAGTCCAAGTGGAATGTTTGTGCCAAATCTAAAGTCATTGCCTTGAGGCACTCTTGAGATAACATGCTCACAAGGCAATTTATTTGTATTTGTGAGGTCACAGTGACCCTGACCTTTGACCACCAAAATCTAAATAGTTCATATTTGAGTCAAATTGAATGTTTGTACCAAAATTTAAGGACGTTCCCTCCATGTTTCCTTGAGTGTAGCGTTCACAAGAAAGGCACGGGCAGACAACCTGGAAACATAACGGCCACTGGATCACCACGAATCATCTGCAAGCTATAGTGACTGCTCCGTATATGAAAGTGAGTAATTGAGGTTGGTTTAAATTTTCCAGAGTCTGTTCATATCAAGCTTAATTCCAAAGTGTGCGCCATTCAGGTGCTCCGATGCCTTATCCCTAATGCAGCTTTGACCCTCAGAGTAGATATATCTATCAGTGAGTGTGTGTGTGTGTGTGTGTGTCTAAGCAATTTTTCAGCCTCCTCAGTATTTTTCGTCCATAATTGCCTCCTGTCAAAACGTCTGAGTGAGCTGATTGCAGGAAATAGGACAGGACATGTGTGCCCCTCATTAACCCATCAGTTGGTGCAGCAGATGTGGCAGATTGAAGGATAGGGTAACGCGGGCAGACATCACCTCTGCAGCTCGTGTATTTGTTCTACGGTTTGTCATTATTTTTAACATTTATTAAACCAGGAGTTAAACTGTGTGCTCAAAGGATCCTTTCATTAATTAGCGTGTAAACGGAGGAACGGTAAATTCGTCTTGAAGCCGGTGTACAGAATGACACGAAGACGATATGTGTCGGTGCTGCGCTTGACTGTTAATATAAAATTCCCTTTGAAATTAAGAGGGGGGGGGGGGGGAAAGTGTCACATCACATTGGAGGATTTAGGACTTTTCATTGTAAGCAAAGGATAAATCCTGCAGGGAGAAGAAACAGGGCTGGACAGCGGACGTCCATGGTCTGGTTGAATACTTAATGAATGGCTAAAATAGATGGGGGGAAAAAAATATCATATTCAGTTTCTAATTCACCTTCAACTTGCATAATTCAAATTGGACTGTGGAAGAGAACGGGAGGATGAGGAGGATAACCACAGACGAGGGGAGAATGCAACCCTCTAACCAATTCCAACCACTAAGCCGCGATGTCCATATTCAAATGTAAAAAGGCTCCGTGCATTGCGGTGCTCCCTAAATGAATCAGAGTAGCATATATACAATTCTGAGGGAGCACATTAGAACTACCAGAAATATACAAAAGAGAACCCAGAGGGTACATATCACAGAGATAGATACATAATGCAGAAGGCAGGAGACACCATCCAGCGTATGGTAATAAGACGGTGGAGGAGGGAGGAATCGGCACATGCACCGCAGCGGGAGTCGGCAGCAGACGCAGAGGATACGCACGTGATCCGAAGAAGGCGAGTGCGACATTGCGGGATCATTAAGACCGTCTTCACCCACTTGTTGGAATGTGACTGGTGATTGGAAGAGTCAACTGGTGCTCGTCAGCCTGTGACGTGCATGACTCCAGCGCGCAGCCCTGAACTCAAGTCAGACGCGTCAGAGGATTTAGAGCCGTTTACTTCTCCGATTGCACTCGGCGTTTGGGGCTCTGTGCTCGTGCGTCGTCCCCAAATGAATGCAAACAGCCTGTGAGATTATGAGGGGGAGCAAAATTAAAATCCCTGGAATCACAGCATTGATCTCCTCTTTAGTCTTGAGTTGGCAGACAAGACAACGCATAAGGACTGAGCTTAGTCATTGTATCTATAACTACGAGGGCGTATGTTGATTGTTTATTTTTATACAAGAATACAATTTACTACAATATGTTCCGATTTAAAACACATTGCATATCGTCACTGCTATATCGTAGTTTACGGTACAGTAATTTATTGTTTTAATCTTGTTTTTTTCCTTTAATCTGCGTGTATTTGATTATTGAGCAGCATTCTACAGGAACTACCTTACAGATCCAGGGGCAGATCCAGGTTTTCTTTTATTTTCACTTTCTTTAAACATTGAGAGAATTCTCAACATTTTCATAGATTTCTCAGAGAATCGTTGAATATGATTTAAAATCTGGATCTCACTGATTTGAATGTGGCTTCAAAAGGGGATTGTTAGGCCTTGGCAGAGGTGTGCACTCTTAGTTAGTTCTATTTTTTCAAATGAGAACATCTACAGGAAGAATTAAGAGGAAAAAATAATACGACATGATTTGTTTTAATGTAATGTAACTTAAATGTTAATAAAAGGTCAATTAAAATATGCAAAACTTGAAGCAAGTCAGTCTGTCGTTTGACAGGTTGACCAGAAAGCCTAATTCTGGAAATGACAACCTCCGAACTGAAATATACTGGTTATTAATTAAAAAGTATTATTTAATTATTAATGTTTATCAATTATTCAAATGAATATTAAAAATAACATTCATTTAAAATTTATCGGCCGCTGAATCTGCAATATCCTTCCCTGCTGAATTGGTACAACCCTCTCTCTCCTTCTAATTGCAAACCAGACTGAAAACATTTGAAGGTCCTCGTCCCTCCACATGCTCCCTTTAGTTATTGTGGCCACAGTAGATTTTTGGCCTGTGGTAAAAAAACCTTTTCTCCGAGTGTGGAGCTGTGCCGCGTTAACCAGACCTGGATGATATTATCCGATTTCAAATGTCCTCAACCACTGCCTGTAAATGGTAAAAGTTTCAAAGGTGGAATCAAAATTGACAGACTTCTTTTTTCTGAGTGCATCCAAACTGCACACAACACACAGCGTTACAGTAAAGTACAGCCTCTTCTTTGCCATCTGATCCGTATCACTACCAGGTGGTGATCGGCTGACAGCTCGGTCCCGTCTCTTCACACAGGACATAACACCTCGAGTCTAATGAGACAGCTCCAGAGTCACTCACTGATCTTTGGGCCCAAAGTGCTCGGCTACTGCCAAATGCACCCGTTTGAGAGCGCTGCGGCTGATCCTGTGTTTATGTGGATCGATGGCACCGTGTGATCTCTGGTGCATGTTTTGACGTAACATCTCTGGCTGCGGAACGCGTCGTCTCGGACCATTTTTAAATCCAGAGTGCAAAGAACAGTTTTTGTGACAGCAGTCGCTGCGGGACCAAGCGGTTCGGGCCGGGCTCACGTTGCACAGCCGCAACTTAATCCTGCTTTTTGTGCAGGAAATCATCTTGCGTTTGGATTAGTGTAGCTCTCACACGCATGAGCTCCTGAGTTCCTGTGGCCACACTGTTCACCCTGAGCATCGCTACCTGACTGGACTGAGACGATTGCGCAGGCTGAATTGAAATACACTAAATGAATATATGGTATGTGTCAAAGTAAGATAATTAGCAACCAGTTTTTATTTCCATACTGACATTTTAGTACATTGCAGCCTCTTACTGTAAGCACAGCTATGTCAGTAGTGGAGGTGATGTCAACGAATGAGGAAGATCGACCTGCTGTATAAACAAAACAGTAAATGCATTTGATGTAAAACATGTGGCGTAGAATCATCCTATAGGGCAGGGGCCGGGAACCCCCCCACCCCCAAGGGTCCTTGAGGAATCATTTATTTTCACTATTTTCAAATTACTGCAATTTCACTGTAATTTCATCCATAAGTAACATGCACAGAATGTGAGACCCGTCCTGACTTGCATACACGTCCTGAAATAAAACACCTAAAACCAAAGATCTTGCTAAATGGGGGTCTGTGGTTTGAGAACCGCTGCTGTAGGGAGACTGGGCTGCTTAGATTTGCATCATAATATTACTGTGCACTCTCTAAAACAGCAATTCTATGAAATATTCTGTATATTTCAAATAATCATAATTGCTCATGGAACTGTTCAAATGAAATAATTATCATAAAAGTGGAACACAACATGCATTAAAACTCAAATTACACTGAAAGTGCTTGGACTCCAACAATGTTAAATTATATAGGTGATAAGTAGTCTTACAAATTACGTAGAAATGTAGTTTAGTTTCAGATGAAATATTTAAATGGCTCAACTAGAGAGTGTTACATTCATCACATCTCAGTTAGTAGTTAGTCATGTACTCATTCTCAGCTCAATACAGCACAGACACACAGACACTGACACCAGAAGGAGACAGACCATCCACTGGTCGTATGCTGCTGTGTCACTGAATGACTCAGACACCAGGGTCTCAAAAACACACACACACACAAAGAAAACCATCATCTTAGATACAACAACCAACTCCCATCATTCACCTGAAAGGGTCAGATTGTTTGTGCACAAACATGAACAATATCTAACTGTAAATGGAGGATTCTCTGTCACTCTGGAGGAATCACAGTGTAAATATTACGTTTTTCAGGGAAGCTTCTAACATCGTTCTTTTACATGTTGAAGCAAAAGGCAGAAAAACACTACAAGGGGACGGTAGCATCCTGACAATTTACATCTGGGGTTTTAAGAAAGGCGGGACTCAACCGCAACAGCACTTCTCCTCGCCGTCACCCAAGCACGATCGGAGCAGAGAGGGGACGTGGCTATGTGCCGTGGCAGGTGTGTTGTGCTCAGGACGAGCAGCGTCAAATGTGAAGTTGTTTGGACTCTCGAGAGAAGTGCAAGCTGGATTAACGCAGGGCCGAGCAATCAGCCTCTACCGACGGGGACATTTTGAATGGCGACGCCGCCGGTGTAATCTAAACATTGCGAGGTCGAGGGTCGTGTCGCACAGGACGTCGGAGCTTGTCGCAGAGGACTCCCGTTTGAATCTGCCATTGATTTTCTGTCAGAATGAAGATTTGACACCAAAGAAATCAGTGTGTGATACATAAAAAATGTAAAAATAAGATGATTGGCGACATTTAACCCAGTTTTTTAACTTAGATTGTCTCCCTTTGTCCACACAGCCAGCCCCAGGGCTACAACAGCTGGTAGACTGACCTTAAGGAGACTGCAGATGTGTAAATTCTTCTTTTTTTCCCCCGTCAGAAATGTCACTGTTCAATGTATAAAAAGAGCCCTCGAAGCAACAGATTCACCCCCATCAATTAAAACCAATTGCTAAGGATGGAAATGTGTTAAAACAGAGGATCAACGCACTACACTGTGCATTTCACAAATCCTTTCTCAACCCTCCTGAGCAGATGGCGTGTAAAAGAAAAAAAAAAAAAAAAGTATGCCAACTAGTAATCATATGTGCAATAAATGGCGCTGGTTATGTTCCTGTGGAGTGACTACAGATGGCGTGGTGATAGTGTTGCCACAGAGTGCATGTGCATATTTTAGACACACCCTTCATACTGCCCCGGTGGGAACTTTTAGCACGGAGCGTGTCGCTGCGTATCGCCGAGGCAACTTTCCAGAAAACCAGTAAATCAGAGCGGAAATGACTTTTACGGACGTCTCATTTTATTGGTCTTTACTGGGCCAGATGCTAACCAGTGAGGAGAGCTCATTATTTTTTTGGTTTACATTTATGATTTTATCAGTGTTTACCTTGACGGATAAATATGATTTTCCCATTCATACACAATGCATTCCGTGGCAGCTTGTCGGCGTTTCACCTCTTTTCCTGAACACCAGAGGCGTTCAGGTACATCTCAGTGCAGGAGGCTCACATTCTCCAAACACAGCGCTCAAAGTGTCTCCTTTTGGCAGGAAACCACCGATTGTGGATCGACGCGTGCAGACATAATCAAATTCTGTTAACAATTGTCCCGGTGAAACCACCTTGTGTTCTGCGACTTGGACGGATCTCAGAGTTAAATTAGGTGACAGCGAAAAGGCAGACTCGAGAACATCTGTGCGTTTAAACAGCGAGAAAACCCACACTCACTCTCGCTACTTAATAAGCATTTGTTCTGGATTATGGGGAGACATAGATCTGCGAAAAAGGGGGAAAGTTTTACTGACAACACTTGTGTTTTCTGTGCGGCAAAATCGGGGCCGTTTTACAAAGCTGTAAATGTTACAGTTAATCAACATAAGTCTTAATTAAACTCGCAGCGCCGCGTGGAACAATTTATGCAGAACGACCGCGCAGGACAATTTATTTACATTATACTGTTAAAAAGGAGGCGAGTGTTTGTTCTGCCTCAGCACTGACGTCACTCTCGGATTAGCTCCCTGGCGGCTGCTGCTGATTTTATTTAACGCTTCACAGTCACAAGCACATTGCTCAGCTGCCTGACTGCTAATAAACTGGTATTGTTCAGTCATATTCATGCAGGTTTTGGTTTAAGACCCCATGTGTTTACGGAGGAGATCATTGGCCGAGACATTTCCATCAGATCTGCATAACCATTTCCTACGTTTAGTTTAGTCAGAGACATTTATGTCAAGGAGCTGACTGTTAAAAGTTGCCCTATGCTTGTTAAAAAAGAAAAGAAATAGAGCTGTTGTGATCAGGACTTTTTTTTTTTAACACAACTTCACTTTGAGATTTTTCATTCTCTAAAATGCCTCTGCAGCGCTGAGTCGGTGAATGCTCGCACTTGTCAGCTACCTTCAATGGAAAAGCTGCCCGGGAGCAAGGTGAACAAGAGGGCATGAAGAATAGCTGCGTGTGACTCAATAGCCCGTCACATCAACACCATCTGGTGCTGTTTGCTATGCTATGGAAATCTATGGACTGTCCTCCCATAACTGCTGCTGCCTGGAACACCCTATTTACTATTAATGCACAAAAGTGCACAGCGTCTGTGCACACTTCTCCGTTCAACACACCCCAACAGCCACAGGAACTACTGCACGCCAGTGTTTATTAAGAGGAAGACCTTGATCCACGGCATTGTGATCCAACCTCATTTGTGCTTTACCCTCTAATGCCAAAGATCAAACTTCGCTGGTCAGACTTTGTACTCTGCTAGACTTTAGATTTGGCTCAGACACAATGATAATGACTCATGAACAAAATCTTTCTCAGAATAATATTCAACTATTAAAGACCTTTCTTCATTCATCACAGTGTGTGCTTGCCAACTACAAGTGTATGAATCAGTGCGAGAAGTGTTGGTCACACGTTTCCTCCCCTTTTGCATTTGAATCTAAGAACTTAAAAGTCCCTTTAGGCTAAAGGTAAGAATAGCGGTAACCTGGTGTCCCAGCATCCCAGCAGAGACGCCTTTATCTTGTAGTACCACAGGTTTGAATCCCGTATGAGGCCTTTATCCATATCATTTACATTCCCATGCTTCTCATTTGGACTCAAAAGTCGTCAACCTTCACAGTTTATCTAGACGTCCTGAGGCAGACGAAATTCAATTTGTTGGCTCATCACTTCTAACTTACTGCTGCGGGATTCTCTGGCATTCAGACATGTCAGGACATTCGCACATGAATTTCACATGAGTGCTGCTGCGATCTCGTGCGCCTTATCAAGGTCACGTGACGCTCATTACAGTTATCACAGTCATACCAACTTGAGTGTGAATTGTGTGAAACCGCCTCGGAACAGACTGCAGGAGAGCATTTTAAGCAGCCGGGTAAGAGCTGCTGCAGGCTCTTTCTCGCCGTGCAGGAATGGCTGCCCGTGTTTGACATAGACTCTCTCGTTTTTTTTCTCCCTCCTCTTTCAAAACGATCCGTTTCATCATCACCTGTCATCCGTCTCTTTTTTTCCTCGTGGGCAGTTTCACGTTCCCCGGGAAAAGATGAGACGCCGCGCTGCGAGCTCCAGCCCGGACGAGAACGGGCCAAATTGCTATTCAGCACCAAGGACAGTGCCCACTCCCGTACTCCCATCTGAGGCGAGTGTGTGCGGATCAATACCGGATCAATACTCTCTAGATAATTTGACAAGTGCTTTCAACTCTACGTGCCCCAACCTGTGCTTTGTATCTTGATTACTGATTAGGTGAATGCCCCCATGACCTGACCTGCAGTGGAGGGATTCAACACCGATTTGGACTGTGACTCAAGCACTTGTAAACCAGGCAATTCCCCCCCCCCCCATTATCACCTCATCGCTCACTTCCTGTCTTTTCTGTTATCTCCACTGGTCAAACATGCCTGGAGTTTTTAATCCCAGGCAGAACGTCTTTATGTTTTTCCAGGCACATCGGGGGTTCCCGCTTTCTCCTCGTTTACCTCGCCACAGACTTTTGAGTCGTTAAATGTAAATGGGCTGCGTCCCTGACGTGGAGCAGATGAAGTCGTGGATCAAACTGAGTCAGAGGAAGAAAAAAAAAAAAAAAAGCATTAAAACAGCAATCATCTGAAATTATGACCACAAGCCTCACTCATATGCAATGGAATGTAAGTTATATACTGTCAATCAAGCGTGTGCATAAAGTCAGACTGCACTTACTGGAAGTGATAATTAAATTCTCGTAAAACTATACTTATTTTTGCAAAATCAGTCTCGATAATCTGAGAGTATAAAGCTGCAAAGACCAAAATGTGGCCAAAATGTAATGGCTCAGCTACCTTGTATCATATTATTATTATATTATTGGATTGCTGCTAGTTGCCTCTCCCCTGGATATTCAAAACAAAGGAAGCATCTGGGGTTCGAGGTTTCTTTGTGTGATTACCTCCGCCAACAAGGTTCTGTTTTCACCCCTGTCTGTCTTTTGGTTGGCTTGTTTGTGATCAGGATAACACAAAAACATACTGGACAGATTAGTACAAACATAGTGGAAGGATGTAGTGTGGATCAGTGAATAACCCATGATTATACGTCTGTGTCGCCGATCGGCTGCGACTCAAGCTCGTCTGCTGCAGAGCTGCCACATGAGATTCACAATAAAAACTGTAAAATCAAATAAACAGTGAGTGCTTTTAGGTGCTGCAAAGGTTTGTGACATTCGACATATCCCAGAAAATACAATGTACATTAAAACTGTGATGAAAGATCATTTTAATTGTCTATTTTGCTGTGAAACCCATGCAGCATACAGGGAAAATAGGCGAGACCCCGACTCTCTAGAGGAGCAATGCTTCTCACACGGCTGTGTGGCTGCTCCAACCCGATAACATGAAATATATGCTGAAATAAAAAGTCAGACTTTCCACATGCACCGGTCGCACTTCTACTGTGGCCAAGGTGTTTGTGTGGATAGGGGAATTATTTGGTTTGTTTTATCATTCTTTAACATTGCGTGATCAATTCTTTATTTTTTATGTTACCAGGCGAATAACTCATGGATCTTGATGAAAAAAATCAGACGTATTAATGGGTCCGATATTGTGAGTGTGAGCAATTTGCTGCTTACAGGAACTTGGCACAAAAAGTAAACTCATATACTCTATATAGCCTATGTGTTTTTTTTCCTTCTTTAGCTATTGATAATCACCCATCGTGGCACCATGACCTTTATATTTTCAAGTGCTCCATGTTAGCAACAGGGAAGAGCAATGCTGTGTTTTCCAATACGACCTGTACCTACCAGACGAAAGTGAATCACCCAGAATTATCACCCTGCCTCTGGCAAAATGACCTGCTTGCTTGACATTTTTCCTGGGATCTATTTTCTTATTCTTGTCCCAACAACAGGGACTTGTGGCCGTTCCAAGGTCGACCCTGAAAACTTATGGTGACTTTAAGCTTTCGCTGCTTTCAGAAAAAAACAAATCACTGCACCTCTTTAGATGGGATCATAAAAACTCCCTACTTCCATAAGTACTACATGGTTCTGTGTATTTATCTTCCCCTTTCTCAAATATGCTGCTGTGATGGGCTGCGGCTCAGAGAAATTATGATGCTTAGGTGTTTCATCAAATTCACAGCGTTTATTTAGAGTGATTGCCTTGGTAGAAATTTACCCTCCTGATTCCATTGATTCAAACTCCACTAATATTTTATGCATAGTATAGTCTATTTAGATTTTAACAGCACTTTAATATTCATTTAAACTTCATGTAAAACGTCACCGTCTTCATTTCTGATATGTGCTACCATTAAATACAATTTTTAAAAGAAGACGTAAAGAGTTTAGTTTCCAACTGTTACTTTTCCATGTGGCATTGCAGGAGCAGTTTGAATATTTTTAATTATCATTTTTTTCCACATTAGGCTTTCATGCTCTTAAATCCTGAATGATTTCGTAATTTTCATGCGTAAAAGTAAATATATTTTGAGATTTCCCTTAGTGATTTTTTGTAGCCAGTTTTATTGTTGAAGCAAAATCATGTTGCTTAAAAAAGAAATGTTATTTAAAGTATCTTATTTTATTGCTGTGGCTGTGTAAATCATAATCATAATAATCTAAGGAAGGATTCTGCAAATTAGATGCTGAAACTCTAATGTTTCAAAGCTGTCAGATTTGTCTCTAACATTAACATGATTCATCTTGTCATACACATATTCACATCTTCATCTCCCCCTCTCCTCTCATTCATTCTTGTTGCTTATTTTATCACCTTTATTTAATCTGGTTTAAGTTTCTCTGTAACTTTATGCACAATCAGTTTGCTCCATTTCATTCACTCTTTGCATTTCTCTTCCCGCTGCATCTTTCTGCACATTCCCCTTTCCTTCCTTTGTGTAATCAGATTATTGGTTGTATCTTAGTGTCATCTAATAATCCACTCGTTAATCCTCCGCTCTTTGTTTAAATAATAAAGCAACTTTCCGTATCCATGTTCTAATTGTATCCTTGTGTTCTGGAGGACCGGGTGTGGAAGGTGGAGATGTGTGGGGGTTTGGAAATGGATGGGAAACTCATGAAAGTCATATAGAGCTGTTAAAGAAAGCATATTCACTATAAAGACCTTTTCAGATAATAACTAGTGCTGGTTCTCTATTTAACATTTGGCCCTGACCACTGTCGCTGCAGAGAGCAGCATGTTGGAAAGGTCAAAGAGAGCCGACCCTTCGTCAGGAGGAAGGAGGTCAAGTTGTTCCAACATAACAGGTGGGAACAAACTTAGACAGGTTTAAATAAGTATAAACTGTTTATTTAAAATCAAGTGTAGTTGTATAACAGTTGTGTGTTGAATAATCACTTTATAATACAAAGATTAGTCAGGGTTTCAGGTTCTATTTCAAATTTACCGTTTGAACGTAGACAAGTGATATTTGATTTATATTGATCCGTCTAAATTTAGGCACAGCAGACGAGCACAAGCCGTTTCCTTAATGGTGCTTTATCGCTAAACTAGACAAGTCTTGCTCTTTTCTTTAAATGGAGTGAACACAATCTACACCAAAGTGATATCACAGATTCAATTCATAATCCGACACCATTTTTCTCACTGACTCCATTAAGAGAATCCCTTACAATTTACCCCCTAATAATGAATTGAAACTAACCAGTAAATTGACAAATACAACATGCATCATACATGAATAAAAATATCCAGAATGCAATCAGCTCCGGACACACATTGCCAGAGTGCGTTAATGTACTTTGCAAATTAACTATCTCTTTAATTGAATAATTAAATTGAAGTGACATTTGAATATAGCGTGGATTGATTCGCCGCCCCCCCCCTGGGAAATCATTAAGTTCTACACCGTTTACAGCATCCCCAGGGAGGGACGGGATGACCCTTATGTGATGATAACAACGGCAATCATTAGGCAGTGCCCAGCATGTAATGTGTGGCCTTAAATCAAGATCATTTAATTATGATGACCCCAGACACTGGACATCCACAGTTATCTCTTGAGGTGAGGAACACGCGAAGGAGCCGCTGTGATTAAAGTATTAGACCCAAGGTAGTGTGCTGTGAATAATTTATTCACATTTTCACAGCGAGGTGGGTCCAAAACGGAGTGTTTGAGATTGTTTCACTTTTATTTAAGAAAGAAACCCACTTCCACACGTTTAGCAGATTGTTTTAGTTTCCATATATAACTGTCAGATTCCCATACACCCGATTCTACGTGAATAAGCGTCGCAAAGAGTCAAACCAGTCCTC
This sequence comes from Hippoglossus hippoglossus, assembly GCF_009819705.1. NCBI lineage: Eukaryota > Metazoa > Chordata > Actinopteri > Pleuronectiformes > Pleuronectidae > Hippoglossus > Hippoglossus hippoglossus. Next base: position 9,979,545 of record NC_047162.1, on the reverse strand, counting down.
CTTCATATCGTCTACACAGGCAGAGAAACCACCTACGGACAAAACGGTAATTGAAACCTATGGTTAACGTTGACGCACAGCGCAGAGAAAACAGCGACTGATAAATGATTCCCTCGTGGAGCGACGGATGATTTCCTTCTCCTTCTCATCTAGTCTCTCAATATGGTCCTTTTTAGATGTGGAGGTTCCTTTAACCACAGGAGATTACTGCTTCTGAGAGTCACGCCTGAGGTTGCACCACTTTTTCATCTTTTTTCTAGAGGGCCAGATGTGGTGCTTGAAGTTCCTTTGATGTGCTCGAGCCGAGGTGCCACGGGGTGAAACTCAAGGTCACACAGATGAATTGGTGATTATGACTCCTGCAGGTTGAGAAAGAGGCTTTTTGAAAGCCGAGGCTTCTGATGTAACACAGCGCATGAACTTATTGTACTTGCTCTGAAGCCCCACTGACCGATAACACTACAGAGGTAAGGAGTCTTTTATTTTTTGGAGGCTGATCAATCACGCCTCCGATATTTGATTTCTTTCGCCGCTGCGTTCAGTCGTACCTTCACGCCGGTCGCGTCCAAATCACAAAGCAAAACACAGCTGTCAGTTTCATTGTTATTTCACATTCTGATATTTTGAGAACAGCAGCATAAGAGGCAGATCTATAAATAATGCGGGGGGGGGGGGGGGGAGAAAAAAATACAGATTAGTTTAGGGCTGTTTACTTTTGTGATTTTTGCTAAATTCATTTGATGGAGCTTTCATTCTATGCCAGCAGTATTTGTTTGCCTCTCGCTGCTGGCATCAAAGCAACAACCCTTATCATCATGTCATACACTCGCTGTCATTTTTCATCCACATAACTGACAGCTTGCCATTTCGTTTCCATAACAATGGGGGGAGTAGACTGAAAGTAAACTTCGTTAGTGTCACACATTTTTGCTCAAGATCCTGCGTGTTTGAACTTTCGTAGCAGGCTGACCGGCAGCTATCTAAAAGTATACTTGCATAAAATAAACGTATAAAAAAAACGCATGTAGACTACAGACATACACTAGTTACAGATGGGTGACAAAAGAAAAAAGCCACAAGATGAAGATGATAATACCACAACACTTTCAATGTCTTTTGGCATTCGATTCTACAAACCAACGGATCTACTAGAAAATATATCCCCTCATTTGGTGTTTAGATGGTGGAGATAAGGAATTTGGTAGCGATGTGGTGACTGTGGAGGCCGTATATGATTCACATTAGAGCAGTGACAAAGAAGTGAAACTGAAGCTCGATATAATACAGTTTAAACATAAACTTTATTATCATTAAATCGGAATTAAAACATATATACAATTTAATTAAGTAAATACACACATTTTCGGTCATTGTGTAAAATAAAAGTTTCTAACAGCGCATATCAGCAAAGAAACACTGACACCGATGCATCAATGACAGGCTCATATCATTTGATAAACCTTTACATCAATATACCCGTTATTTTAAGGTATAAAGGTTATATATCGATATCAAGGGGATGTAATGGAATCATAGGGGATGTTGAGGATGTCAGTTTCTTTGAATGTTCCACTTATTTGTACAAATGTTCCATATACATATATGTAGGAACAGACGGTGTCATGTTTGGCCTCGTCAAGCTTAAACTGTTGTACGCATCATACTGACATGTCCCCAAAGAGATCAGCACATTGTAAAACACAGGCACAGACATAAGGGAAATGTGAGAAGTGCCCAAGTCAAAACATTTCATATTGAATGATAACAGAAATAATATTTTGTAACTGCGTGTCCCAACACTTCATTGCAGCTGTGATGGATAAACTGCGTGAGCGATTCACTCACATTTTTATGGCTGCATCACTGGAAATAAATTGAATTTTTCCCCCGATGTCTGCTGCATTACTCCCGCACAGTCCATATCGCAACCAAAGTTTCACACATAAATATCCACAATCTGCTGCGTCTGTCCGTCCGTCATCCTCGCCGTCTATCTGTCACCGCTCACTCCGCGCGTCTTGTCCGTCGGCACCCTTTGTCTTTCCGTCTGGGCCCTCTCCTCCGTCTGGCCGTGTCCGTCCGTCTGTATGACACAGTCAGTCAGCTGGTCAGGGCCTTAATGGCGACGCCTGTCACATCAGTCTGGGTTTAAAGTATTTGCTCCCTCTCCATCCGTCAACTGCTTGTCGTCATCGGCAACTGCTTTCTGGGAATCTTGGCCATTTTTTTTTGTTGTATTTTCTGACCCGTCTTTGAATAAACTCACACTGTTGCTCTTCCTCCCGAGGACAGGCATGACATGTGATTGTGATGCTCTTGAAAATTGTGTTATTGCAGTGTCGGGAATACTGAGAACGCCAGTCACTTAAAAATGGATGGCAACAATGTCTCGTAGGGAAACGGGGGCCTCATTAGTTCGGAAATAAAGAAATTAAGAGAACACACGGTTGCCACTGCCGGATGTTTGAAGAATGAAATGATTGTGGTTATGTGAGAGGTTGACCTCTTTTCACCACATCTCTTATTCTGTGGCCTTTTCATCCCTTTAATTGGCGAAAGTGTGCCCACGTTGGTGTATTTAAAAAATCATAGAGGCCTCCTTTATGTATTTCCTCATCCGTCTTACTCATTCTTCAGGCAAGGAGACACATTCCATATGCTGTGCAATATACAATTTTAATCAGATTATAGCAGTGTAATGCTGGAAGGCTGTGATATTTACAGCATATGTCAGCCGCGACAGCCTTCACTCTCAGGCGATTAAGTCGCTTCACAGCCATCTGAGATCAGCGGGTACGTTCCAGCTGCAGCCTCGGATTTCAGCGGCGTACATTGCACACGCTTTACCTCCACTGTGGTTAAAACTAATTCATTCTAACGCCACCAGATTGCTGCAGAAAGACCACACACACACGTCCGTCATCACCAGTATTACTCTTCAAATTCCTCGTGAAATCCTCAGAGGTGTTAAAGACTCTCAGGACACTTAGGAAGCATGCACAGTGGGTTTGCACTTTAGACTTAAAAAAACAACTGCAACAATTAAGAGTCATGTCAGGACTCGATAACAACGTGTTGTTATCGAAATAAGCGAAATAAGCTAAATAAGCGACTCGATAACAACGTGTTGTTATCGAGTCGCTTATTTCTTATTATTGTTAAACTGAGCTGTGATCTGCTGTGAAGTGTCAAAACGCAGTTCAACCTCCTGAACGTGAATATAGTAAATGGTGGATTTTTACTGTCAGCCTTATGTTGTTGAGATTTCAGTGAATACAAACATAGTAAACCCACATTTTCTTCACTTAAATAAAGATGTTTCGAAGAACATACCGGTTTTCTTGTAAATTCAGACGCTTCACTTCTCTCTGCTGCCAGGTTAGCGCAGGTCAGACGGCGAGTTTCTGTCAAACAAACAAAATGTCTTGTTGTTTACTGGACACAAAAATTAAGATGTCAGAAAAGTCAGGTAGATCAGGAAAGATTGAGAAGACAAGCTTACAGTGAGAAAGAAATCGGGTATCCAAATCTAAGTAGAAAACTATAGGAAACACTTGGGAACAAGCTGAACCAAAACAGGCCTGAAACTGAACCGAGGAACAGACTGAATTCACGTGGGGGGGACGGGGACAGTAAACCACATCACAGGAACAGGAAACAGGAAAAAAGGCAGGAAGTAAAACTGGCAAGAGACACAACCAATAAGTAATTTTAAAGTTAAACAGGAAAGAACAAACTCCAAGTCTAATAAAAAAATGGATAAACAAGTTAAAAGTCCATCAATTCAGGAACAAAGACAAAAGTAAGAGTTTAAAATTACCACAAAGTTAATCAAAAGTCAAGAAATGATATAAAAACAAATACATTATGAGGTTAATTAATTTCAGAGCGAAGAAACTGCTACAGATCAAAACAAAGCAGATCAGCATAACTTGAAGTGTGACACCTGTCATAGGTTAATTTCATTTCATCTAATCATTCTGGATTAATTTAGGTGTTTTTTTATTTCACTGTTAATTAATATTATGATTTGATGTTGTTTTGAGAGGATGTGCTGTTGTGTTTTGTATCACACTGTCATGTGTGTACTGTGTGTCTATACTAAATTTAATGAACGTCTGGTCAAGTGTACCGTTTTAATTATGTTTAGCCTGGCACTACCGGAAAAATGTGCATGTGTGAACGGGACTGGAACTTCACTCAATTTATTTTAGATTTTCAAGGGTCGTTAATAAAATCTCTGAGCAGAGCGACTTATAAGAGTGACAGAAAAATGATGCATTAATGCCCATCCGTATATTTGAAAGACTTTTCCATATCAACCAATTTGCTTCAGCAACATTCCAATTTTGGGTGCTCCACTGTCAGTCATCATATTAAACCCTCCTCATTTCAAATAAATGGTTGTGATTGGCCTGACCAGTTTCAGGATGCAGGGGAATTGGTCTGGATGGAGGAGTAGACCCATCAGCAGGAGCAAATAAATATATGAGCTCTCAGAGTGGGCTGCTTTCCAGGCTATTTTTTTTATTATGATGAGGAAATAAATATGAAAACGAAGGGTTCTCTCCATCGCGGCGTTGTTTCTCCCCCCCCGCTCCCTGCCATTAAACACTTGCCCTGCTCTCTTTTTCCATTTCCTCCTTTGTCTTGAGTGTGGCCATTTGTACCGCTTCTCTTTTACTCTCCCATTTCACCTTGTGTACGGAGCGTGATTCAAAGTATAATGATGTTGCGGTTAAATTACGAGCAGGAATTAAGCAATAAACCACACACTTGCCACTGAATAGACCCTTTAAATCATCAGAAGAAATGCTAACTGCTGTGCATTCTGTTGCAGTGACTTTAGGACCTTCATTTCATGAATGCAGTTGCTTGCCTCTCATCAATATCACAGAGGCCAAGACACGATAAGCTATGTGGAGCCATAATTTGAAAGGCCCTGCAATCCTCATTAAGGGCTGAGAGGGAAATTGTTTTTGTCAGCATGAGAGGAAATAACCTGAGCTCTCTGCTAAATGTGCTGTAATATTGTAATGGAATGTATGCGGCAAGAGTGCATTTCTGGTATGCAGCAAAAGGAGATGGATGTGATCCGGCGGCAATGAGAGAAACGCCAAGCTGACCTTGATCGCGCGGTGCAGTTGTTTTTCTTGTCGCCCCCGTGCGAATGCAGTCGATGTCGGAGTCCTGCCGGAGTAAATTCTCGATTTGAAGAAAATGATTTGTAATTAAATACGGTACGTATGCTTCTCTGCCAATTTGAGTGGTATCGACCAATCGTACACACCGAGTTGGATTCGGTGACTTTGGGAAACCATGGTCACACACTACAATTTGATGTTTGAGATTTGCAATCACGCATTTCTGACGTGAGGTTGAACCCAACTACACCGTCAGCTTCATTGCTGTAATTTAAAGCTAAGGGTGGTGATCCTGGAGAAGCCATTAGCTAGTTGATGACTCTTCTAACACGCGTCAGAAGCAAAAATGAAAAGAAGACAAAAAGAAAACAAATATCTCTGCCTGAAAATGTGGTGAAGTGCGGGTAAAGTTCGTTGCCAATTCTCTGCATTTTACCCGGAGGTCACGTATGAAAACGGCTTCAGTGACCAATCATTTTGTTTGGTCAGAATGAAATGATTGGTCGTGTCTATTCCAGTCATTTCTTGATGGGTTTCAGGACGTGAAGAGGAACAACAGCAAAGATTAAAAAAGCGTTTCAGAAGCAACTTACCTTCCCTACCTTTGACTGTAAAAACACTTTTAGCGACTTTATGGCAAGAACAATATTTTCTTCAACCGCTCTGACAACATTTTTAGTGACTTATTTTAAAGTATGAACATGGGCGTTGAAAACAATCCCCCCATTTTCTCTACATTCTGTAAACTGCAGTGCCAGAAGCTGAATGAATATCATGCTTCTGCAAAGCGTTTTTTTATCATTTCAACATTAACATTCAAAAACATTTATTTTCCAACAGCAGCCATGAGCATGTCCTCTGCATTGGCATATGTTTTTTACAATGTATTTACTTATATAATCCGTAGGCAACTGGCCACAAAAGGCTGAGGCAAGGAATCTATAGGAGCAAATAATTTATCCACTCACTCAGATATCCATTCATCAAGCTGTCTCACTGGGAGTAAACAACAAGGCGGCACACCTCCCCGAGCCGTCCTCCTTGAGGGCTGCTGTGGTAGCGTTTGACAGTGGGGGCAAACCATTAGGTCCCTGCATGCTCCCTGTCACGGAGAAAGTGACAGCACACAGCGGTTTCCTGGCCATTGGTTCACTTCCATATAACCCGGGTTAGGCAGCTGGAGCAGGCCGGGGGCGCGATCAGCTCGGTTATGCATACAGTTAGTTGGTGTCTGAGTGTGCGAGGGGGTTTGTCAGCCCCTTTATCACACGCCGGTTAGCTGGTGTTCACTGTAAAAGTTACTTTTCAAGGTTTTTGGTCGGGACACTTGCAGTTTTTGAGCCTCTCTCTGATTTCCATGAAAGAAAAGATGCTAAAATTATAAACCAATTTTCACAAATCACAATTATCCTCATCATAATTGCTTAAAACACATTTTTAAAGGGCTCAGATGTTTTTTGAGTTCAAATATTTTCTTTTATTTCATTTTTCTTAGTTTTGTTTTATTGATCTATTTTGTTTATAATATTATCTTAACAATCACAATGCAATTGTTCTCCCACAGAGCAAAATTGCAAACATGTATCGTGACAACCACACACACAAAAGTTTAACACCAGCATTAAATGTTCCCAATAAGATTTAATGTAACGTCATTAAATCATTGGTGTGCAGACATGAACACAAAGCCTTTCGGTGAGGTAAGTATCTCATCTGGCATTCGAATGTGCTTTTTTTTTTTTTTTTTCATTTGCAGGGAGACATGCATTTCAAGGAAGCAAATCCAGCTCATGAAGAAGCCGCGAACAGGAGCAAATATAAAAGCAGTAAAAGATATCCAGGAGATCAGAGCTATCTGCAGTCATCGGGCTGCGGAGCATGCATCATGCTATTGTCCTTGAGAGATTTTCCTCACTCCGCTCTTCGTCTTTCTAATACTTTACCCCCCCCATCACATGAAAAATGTGATTAAACTGTTCTGCAGCGGAAAAACTACAGTGATTTTCACAGGGCCATTATTTCTGAAGCTGTACATGTAGCAGCCTTGATAGCTTCACATGGATTGCACCTGTTTCAGCTGTTTTATTTCTTGTCTTGAACACATTTCCAGGGACCTGGGAGAGAGCCTGGGTCGTGGATTGAACTGCTCAAACACTTCACAATGGAGCATGATCTAATATAAATGAAAATTTAATTTAATACTCACCACAATCCACGTACAGCTAATTGCGTATAGAATGTCAAACAAGGGAAAACAAAGACTCTAACATAATGTATTATATTTGTGGACCCATAGAGCAGGTTTCTGGACTTGACACTTTGATTTGATGCAGTTTGTGTACAAACTGTGTGTTTACCTGCTCTTTAGTTCCACTGAGCACAAAAGTAATGCAGCCTGTCAAGAGACATTTTAGCAGGTTTTTTTTTTTTTTGCACCCATGGAGTGGTCAGTTTAAAATAAAAATAAAAGAATGGTAGGTTTCCTGTTGACAACATAAAGGCCTGTAAAGAAGACGTCTATATATGTATTCTTATCCTTATTTGCTCTTCTTAAAGGGATAGCTCACCGGAAAATGAAAATTCACTCATTATCTACTCCCCACTATGCCGATGGAGGGGTGAGTGAAGTGTTTGAGTCTACAAAACACTTTTGGAGTTCCAGTTCCAGTGTTGCAGCCAAATCCAATCCAATTTAGACATTAAGGCTAAAAACACGGTGTAAATGACGTCGTTTCGAGTCGAATTTGAATGTCGGGGCTTACTGACATTTTGATGACACCAAAGGAGCAGTATGGAGGCTTTTTATGTTTATTTTTGGTTGCCATTTACTTCGACTGTATTGGATTTGGCTGCAATGCTGTTTACCCCTGAAACTCCAAAAGTGTGTTGTGCACTCAAACCCTTCACTCACCCCTCCATCAGCATAGTGGTGACTAGATAATGACTGATTTTTCATTTTGGGGTGAACTACCCCTTCAGATAAAAGTGATTATATTTTACACCGACATAATTTAGAGTACCTTTGGTCTTGGTTACACAGATTTGGAGCCACTGCCTTGGGAAATGACATCAGAGAAACATCTGCCTGCTCGTCAGTGAGTCTACACTCACACAAAAATCAATGATCAATGTCCTTCACATTTCTTTTATCGTAGCTTTGCTTGTGAGGCGCGGACAGGATGTGTCTGAGGCTTTTCCTCTCCTCCCATCTGCAGTAAAACATTCAAACAATACCATCGCGGGCGGCGACAGGAAGTCGGACATCAACACGACCAAAGGGAAACGGGGAATAAAAGGATAAAAATGTGATTAACGCTAGAGTGGAGGGATGGAGAGAGAGAGTGATGGATGCAGGGAAACAGGGATGAAGAAAGGAACGGTCCGAGACAGAAATGTATGGAGGGGGAGTGGGATCAAGGACAGAGAGAGAGGGGGGGGGGGGGGGGGGGGGGGGGGGGGGAGTAGAAGGAATAAAAGAATAAGAGATGAATTGTGTAATGGCGCCCCTAACTGCCTGGCATTACACTTTTATGATTAATGACATGTTTTTCTCTTCCTCTCTTGTGCGTCATATCTGAACATTTACCGTCCTGGACACTACAGAGTTCTGGGTGGTAATAAAGGAAAAAGCATTTTGGGCAAAAGGCAAAACGAAATTTATGGGGGGAAAAAATTCAATAGAAAAAGCAAATTCCTCCTGTTGTTTTTGCTCTGCACAAATATGTGTCCTCAGATTTGAAACCTCAGCAAAAAAGGCTCACTTTCCATCACTTATGGACAATTCGTGTCAGGTAACGTTACAAAGTGGATTACGATTCCTGCACCAAGGGAGAAAATCCTATTTAAGCCACTATCTGTTTATAGAATGCGGCAGCCGAGACAATGGGAAGAGACACAGTGTCATCAAAGTCAAATCTGATAAGGTCAGTTTAGAAAGCGAGTGTTTTAGCAACAAACACTGTCACCAGAAGGATAAGAAATATAGTGTGTTCCTTTCAGGCAAATAGGTTCCCATGCCTCTCTATGCTAAAATTTCCCATCTCCCAAGCATATATCTTTTTTAAAGTCGGGGCCCGTCTCAAGACGGGACATGGACACACACTCGTAAATATTTATCTCATGTACCAGGGTAATAAAAAATGCCTGGCAGCCTTGTTCCTCCCTTGGGGCCACACCTGGTATATGGGCTCCAGACCATGAGAGGATCTGAATAAAGATGTATCCCTTGTCATCCCCATAATGCTGTGTCCCATGTCCGGGATCTGCTGAGTGTGCGTATTGTCATCACCAATAGAGTGGTTAATTTAAGATGTCAAACTCACAGCCTATTTCCTGCTGCTGTTACTTATCCATGTCACTATCCCCCCCCCCCCCCCAACGGAGGAAGATAGCATTGATCGCCTCAGCTCTCGCTTTTTCTCGGCTTTACATTTTTTTTTTTTTTCCTCACTCACGAACCCGGAGCCCTGACACCCAAATCAAATATGTACTTACATTTACTGTATACCCTATTAAAATGTGACAGGAATATATCAGCTTTGCTTCAGTAAAGTATGAGGCTAATCCAACGTGGCATAAAGCGGACCAATCTGCAGGTGAAAGAGGGAGTCGGCGCAGGCAGCGGCGCCGTGGTTACGAGATCTTCATCCTAACCTGTGGGTTTTTCCGCAGCTCTCTCTATTCCCCCTGCTGAAATGTTAAACCTTTTATAAATATGGGGCTTTGTCAAACCAGACAATAATACAGCAGTCAAACACTTGTACTCTCGCATGCACTCGAGCCCCAGGGTTTGACTTGGCTGACTTTCGAATTCTTGACCATTCGAGTTAAATCCTTTGTAAGATTCACAAAGCGTCCTTGCTTATGAGAGAGTTCGGAAAGGGGAAGAGCTGTTGAGGAAATGCATCTTGGGAGTTTCTTTCTGGAAAAGTGGGATTTTGTCAAGTTGCATTTAAGCAGGGACGCTGGCTCTGCTTTACCTCAGGTGTGTTTGGGTCTCTCAGTAATCAAAGTAAAGCTATCAGGTAATTCAATGAAGCCGTTTCAGGGTTTTAATTGATTTTCTTTCCACCAGACGTATGCAGCTTAGAAACCAAATATACCTTTAACGGATGGAGCAGGTTTTCACTGTGCTGTTAATGAGATGCATTTCCATGTTATCACCAGCCATCATGCATACGTGAGACATTGCACTAATTCAATTATGTAACGAGACATTTTTACCTGATCTTAGTTGCACATGATTCTAAATGTTAGTGGTTAATGGGTTTGAAAAACAGTGAGGTCCAGGGTGCACTTGAGAGACTTCTTTCTATTTGCAAAAAAAAAAAATTATGTTGTGGGTGTTTGAATTCTGAAGGTCTTTCCAAACAAAGTCAGTATTCTTCGTCATCTGTCATCCAATGAAAATCTTCATGCACAGAAACCTTGTACACTGAGTCCTGTGTGTATTTGTTCTGAAAATCCGCAGTAGGAGATAAAAAGGGAGTCGAGCAGTGGGGATGATTTTGTGGTTCTTTCAGCACGATACGCTACCAGAACTGAGATCACATGTTAAAAAGAAGAAAACTAGTTTCTGTGATTCAGTTGAACCTGAACAGCTCAAACAACCATCTGGAACACCTTTAATAAATTAAGGTTGGGTGTATTTTTAAACGTGCTCCTAAAAAAATAAGTGCTTGATGTGGAAAGACCTTCATATGAAAATTTGAAAAACAGACATCCTGTGTGTAAAATTCGCTGTGTGGCTCTAGTCTCTGTATTCTACCTGTGACTGTCTTACTTTCTACCAATTCTGAACATGTGTGTGTGTGTGTGTGTGTGTGTGTGTGTGTGTGTGTGTGTGTGTGTGTGTGTGTGTGTGTGTGTACATAGGTGAAGCTCAGTCATAAAGGTCAGTCCATTGCTGGGTTTCTTTAAGACTACTTTTTTTCAATTTCCTGTAAGTTGCAAAGCCATACTAGTCACTGTAGGCTTTCTTTAAGTTCTTTATAAAGTAAGGCCACAAGTGACCATCTTTTTGCACTATTACACATATCACTGAGTAAATAGTTATAACATGATTTATGCTTATTTGTATGTTTCTCACCTCTTTCATTAAGCAACGATTTGCTGAGTGATGCTCTCTTTTTCAGGAGGTGACTTAATCACTCCTATACAATTCACACCTGCAAGTTGCCAAGCGAAGCTGCATCTCACTCTGCCACTACGCAGCTTCAATGGGGGGGCATGGGACATGTTCATGCCTGCAGGATGGATGGAAATAGAAACACACGCATGCACAAAGCAAACAGCACACAAAGCCAGGAGACTGTGGACACTTGTGAGATTGCTTTTAGATGTCCTAAAAATCAGCAAAGTGAGACAAATTGTGTTGCAGGAGAGGTTAAAGCTTTGGGCTTTTGAATCAATCTAACTGAGGAAGAGGGTCTTCGCTCTCTCTAGTCCTGGAGCACTTCTAAACATCATCCCACTGCCGGCATTAAGAAGAGTGCTTCCTGCAGTCTTTTCTCAAACCAATCCACTTCGCCAAATCCCTAAGCTCTGGCGTTGAACTGCATTCACGGCGGCTTTGTAATAAAAGGTCACAATATTCTCAGACCGGGAGAAGAGGTAAGGCTCTGTTATGTCAAATTATGTTGTGGCCTGTGGCCGGGCCAAAACAAAATTATAGGGAGGATAGGAGGCGGCTGGAGACTGGTCTGCTGGCGTGTTAGAATCGAGATAAATCCGAGGAAAGGTTAGGGTATGTTTGGGAAAGTGAAAACAACAGAAACCTTCCAGAAATGTCTCAGTCATCCAGGTCATGTTAATCCAAGAAGAGTTAATTAAGTCACAACTTGACTTGGTCTTACAGGGGTTTAGTTCCCTCATTTGTATTTCTTGTCCCTCTCCATTTAAGCTTTATGTATTAGCTCGGGTAACAAACGCATTCATTGGCCGATAAACACGTTACTGGTCCTTGATTGTAGTTGATGAACAGCTGTTTGTTAGATGAAGAGTGTGTGTCCCCCGGACGCAACATGAAAGCTAGCTTCTTTACTCGTAGTTCAACTAATCGACACCTGGTTTGTTTGCTTAGCTTTAAATTCGCTGTAAAATGCAGTGGAATTGCAAAAGATTTTGAACAACCCCCTCAGTCACTTCCTTCTGCACCGGGCCTGTTGTCGATACTTCAAGAAAATACACTCTTCATCCAAAGCCTCTTTAAAACGGAGATCCCGCTATATTGCTGTTAATACGACGACCCTAACTCCGGCATTATGCTGCCCCAGTGTGTTGTTAGAACACACATTGGATCAGGGCACGTTACAGCACGATCTGTCCTGCCGTGTCTGTTTTCAACAGACGTTGAACTGAAGAACAATGTCCCCCGTTCTGTTTGGGTATCTACAATACTAACTGGTGTGGTGGAATAAAGGTGCAACATTCCTGCCTTGAACATGCTGTGCAAAAACTTTTCAAAAGGCTTCTTCAGTTCCAACTGACTCGGTGGGGAGAGCCAGGTATGTGTGGGTTCGCCACTGATGTCCCTTTAATCGCTAATGCCTCAGCCTGTATTTTCTTCAGGAAAACACAATGTGGTAAATGTGATATTTCCGTATCTCATCAGTTATCAGTTAATGCTGACACGCTATCTTTGTGGAAAATGCATTTTCGTAATCTCAGAGTACCTGAGTTAAGCAGCTATCACGAGCAGATAAAAAATTATCAAGAAATCTTAAGTCTCTTTGAAGCAGTCCGGGCGATATCTACTGGGAAGGTCCGCACTGATTCTCGGGATTGATGCCAAAGTGAAAAAAAAATATCAACCTCAAAGGGCAACCTTCAAAGTGCGATCTTCACTTGTAATTGCCTATCGTCCTCAGAGTGGGACGAAGAAACACTGTTTGCCAGGTTGTTTCATCTGGTTTTGTATAAGTGAGAGATCATAGAAAACCATTTCACTGGTTTTTGGCATTTTTAATGATCTGAGCTTAAATTATACATTAGAAATGGCAAAGATTCATCCATGTTGAATTATGTTTCTCTCACAGCTTCAACAAATGTTCTTGGAAATTGATTTTCTTGTATGAATCAGTGTGGTCGATATTAATTACAAGAACATATTAAATCAATCTCTGTAGGAGTTTCCTCTTTGTAACATTGTGTGCTCAAGCAGTACTGGATATTGTGCGTATGTACTTTTGTCTGGCTATGTTTGGCCCTGAAGAATTATTATTTCATTTTGACCAAAGGGTATTTTTTACACGATGAATGAACTCAAACTGTCACACTCGCTGAAGAGACAACACAGGAAAAGGAGCAAAATGCAGATGATACAAACCTTCACTTGACGACATAGAAATGTCATTCTCGAGGGTGATACAGGAAGCGTCCCAGAACCAGAGAGGTAAGTCCAAACAAAGGAGCAGTAGGTGAAGGTCCAAAACCCCAAACGGACGTAGATACACAAAGATACTAGAAATAACACGAAGGAGACTGTGTCCAGAGATGTAGAAAAACAATCTGGCAGCAAAGCAAAGGCAAAGCATGGCATGTATGGGGTTTCTTGGAGGGAAACACAGGGACCGGACTGATCAGGTGACAGGTGAGTATGAGTCAAGTGACAGTGAAGCAGGAAGGGGAAGGAAATGACAGGAAGAGGAGACCAAAATAAAACAGGAAGTCCAAGAATGAAAAGTCATGCAAAAGGTCCTGGAAACGTGAAACGAGATGTCACTTATTTTACAGCATTAAGATCTAAGGCCCCGAAAAAAAAGAAATACACTCTAAAACCAAAGCGTTGTTTGAAAATTACCACCTATTACCTGAAGGTTTTCTGAAGAGCTGACAGAACCAACGTTTACAAAAGCTTTTTTAGCCTCTGAAGCAGACAGAGAATGTTGCTGCTAGATTGGCAGTTTAACAGCTGTTAATACTAATAGCACCTTTATATGTGTCGCTGTCGTCTGATAGAGATTAAATCATTGCCGACATTAAGGCTTGTCAACGCCAACTGGCTGCAAGTTTTTCTATCGAAACAGATGCTTCACTTGAAACCATAACTCCTGTGAGGATTGCTTCTCCCAGGATCTCCAACGTAAAGTGGCTGAACCCTGTTGGATTTGTCTACCTTTAAAACGTAGACAACATAAGTGATGGGAAAATAGACAAATCAAGCTGTGCTGGCTGTGTTCTTTCAAACACACAACAGAAACGACTGAAAGGTGAGAGTGATGCAGAGTTAGCTACAACACAACTGCTCATGTGCTTACCTCAACTTCGAGAACCAACGGATACCCCTAAATGACTTTTAATCATAACTTTCAAGTGGTTTTGATTTTTCACTTTTCCTTGCAGTCCGTTTCCCCATCATCCTAAAATATTTTGTATGTATGTGCTGTAACTATTCTAGCACTGCCATTTGCTCTGCTTGCAGCCAAACACACATTCTCCACGCAACTGGAAAATACAGATTTCTATTATTAAAAAGCAAAGGCGTCTGTGCAGGTGGACATTATACACACCTGCCCTATTTTACTGCTGACGCCCCAGAATAGCAGCTTTTATTTCCACCCTGCGTCTCACATCCTAGTTTGACATTTCCCGCTGCACGTCTTCTTTTGTCAGGTGACATTCCTTTGTAATCTCATAGTAGTCACAATGTATAATGAAAACTTTGCAGCAGAAAAATATCTGGACCTCGACGACCCGCAGTCCCAGCATTACAAAGCTAAGAAGTGAAAATGTCATTGGCTAGGCAAGGCATAGCTGAGAGATTGGCTCTGCAGGTGAAAAAACACACAATAGAGTTCTGGGTAGGCTGCACAGACCTACACACACTAAAAACGCCAAGTGACATGTTTCACCTCTGGCACAGCCTGCGTTCTTTCACTCTCACTCGTTTCTTTCTTCTGCGCTGACATCTCCCCGGACAACTGCTATTTACTGTATATATAAGCGTTTCTCTCAAACAGCTACTGCCTCTTATGAGTTAAGTTGTGTTATTTGCTATCTCCATCCAAAAATCTTCATATTTACTGTGGTGAAGATAAATTAACTTTAATCTCTCCATTTTTTCATACCCGTCCCAACATTAACACTATAAGCTTTATAGTGTTAATGTTGGGTCTAAGCGCCACTATTAGTATTGTTCAAAAAGCCCTGTTAAAGTGGTGGACAAAATCCCATAGCATAAAGATTAAAAGACATTTTGTCCTCAGACAGGGACCATGTGAGAAGTTTATTTAGATGTGTTTGCATGTCAAGATTTTTTGGGATTGGATTTTAAGTTTTTATATACTTAAAATCAACCAACTAACTAACTAAGTAGCTAATTAACTAACTATATAACTAACTCACTGTGCTGGAGTGTTTGGAGAGAAGACAGCATATTGTGGGGATTGGTGGGATAAACCATCTTTATCAATAGTGACACAAGTAATTTAAATAATTTACAACAAGTTCTACTTTAGTATGTTGAGAGAATGAATAACTTTTGGACGTAATAAATATTGTATAATAAACTAAAATTTCTTTGCAAATTTATATCAGACACAACTGTCAACACTAAAGTAGCTTAATACAAGTTTTGTTTGTGAAAATTGCACAAAATGCACTTTTGTCATTACACATTTGCAGATACTAGACTTTCTCTGGGTAAGCCTCCATGAATTGTGCGACATTTAAACAGAAGGTGACACCAGACGCCCTCCTCCACTTTCATGTGAAGCCTCGACACCACTGCATCTAAAAAAATTGAAATAGAGAAATAAATAAAAGGCATGCAGCATGGAAGATTAACTTGCATATACAGTAGTGTGAGGCCTAACTGGGGGAAGAGGTGTTGGCTTTCATTGTGACATGACTACATTTAAGAGGTTGATAAAATTGTTGTCTTCATTTTAAGGAAAATATTCACTTTATTCATCCTATCTCCATTCCACTACAAAGGCGACGCAGGTTTTAACAAGCGGACTACTTATCAAAGCTAATGCACCTTGCTATTCTTGACATTAGATAAATTAATTTAATAATAAACAACGATGGTGTGCAGTAGGAGCAAACACATTTCCTTTGTTTGCAAGTAACACCAAAGAGAAATGGGCCATGCTTTGTAAAAATGGATCGCACATAACACTCGCGACATATATTTGGAGTCAAAGTGTTCAATCTTTGCTCCATTTTATGCTGCAGCATTACTTTTTTGAAGCACGAACAAAAGTTCTCTCTTCCCTGAAAATGTCGCCCCACATCTTCCTGGCTATCACGAAGCAGGATGTATCATTTCAGACCTATATGTAAAATATTTCACTCTGTGACAAACAATATTACCCAGAGCTTCACAGTCTGGTTGAGCACGACTTTTCTTACAGAAGGTTCAAGACACTGAACGTTTTGTAGCAATACAACAAAAGATAAATCATCGCTTGGTTTTTTTTACTGTTTTATGCACAAACATAAGCGTTTGACTTTCCTCATCCCCCCCACCACCACCCCCCCGACAGCTAAGGTAGAGGTAGATTACTTTGGACATGATATGTGCTGCAAGATTCTTTTTAATTAGGGGGCTACTGTTTATAAGCCCCAAACAGTAACTCCAGATAATAGTGGATTTGTGTCCAGTTAATCAAAATCCTGTTGGCAGATAATGGCTGCCAGGGGCTCCACCAGGTTTGCAAAAATTTAATTAGGAAAGCCATGAATCTCTACAACGCCTGCTCAAGGGTGAAAAGCGACTGAATGCAACATTGAGTTTGTGACCGACTGGCTTTAAAAGTGAAAAAGTCCTCCCGTAGAGAGGAATGGGAAGATGCCAGGGTTTTTTTTTTAAGTGCAAAGTCACACACAGAGATGTATGTGCTATGTGAACCTGCCACGTGTGCACCAGAGCCTGATTTAGTTCCTCTGTCATCACCGGGAAATTATCTTTGCTGTAGCGGCCCTAGTAATGGATGTTTGGACTCAGAAGCAGGACTCAGCAGGTCGGTTCAAAGCAACAGCAGCCGGCGGTGAATCAGGGGAGGCAAGGAAATCCAAAAAAAGGGAGCGAGCAAGAAAGAGAAAGACACAGGAAACATGAACAGGAAGGTAGGTGGACAAGCACAGAGGCTGGGAGCTATATGGCTACAGAGGCACCCCACACAATTTGGCCGTGGCTTTGTGAATCACAGCTATATCCACTGAGGGACTAATGAGGGAATGAGCAGCATGTGGGGTGTAAGGCTGCTTCCAAAACCAGTCACTACTCACTATATATAGTCCATTACACAGGGAGTTTGGCATTTTGTAGAGCCGTCTGGGCGTTTATTGATATTTTTCATAAACTGTATGGATGACTCATTGTATCCCACAATGCATCGTGAAAAGCAGTGCACAACCGATGGTCAACTGAGGCAATCGTGCATTGTGGCTCTTCTGAGTGGCAGACGAGAGGAGAGACTGCTGTGCGATCTGAAATCAAAATTGTGCCACTTGTGAATAAAAGGAAATGAACAAAAATTGTGTTGAAAAGAGCTGAATGTTGTAGCAGACACAAAATATTTTCTACTTATTCATGTAGGAAAATACTCTCAGTAGAATATGTACAGACAAATGATGATGTATGACGTTTGACCCGAGTAGTGTCCCAAAGTGTTATTTTCATTTGAGCAGATGGGCTCACCAGATATCTCTACACATGGAACTCCCTGTACAGTGAGTGAATGACAGAGTGGTTTCAGACACGACCCAGGTGATATGGAAATGACTGGACCTGGAGAAAACTGCTGGACAGGAAATAAGAGATCTTGAAACATAGAAACACAAGGGACAGGAGGAAATTTGAGGCTCCTGAGTCAGCGAATGTGTCCACATGACTTTAGTAAATTCAATACACATAGGTGAACCTGCTGGGTTTGTCTCACTTAAAGCTAAACTGAAGTCAGAGTTCTTCGACAATTTAAATTAAATGAATACAATTTAACATTAGGAGACAAAATAACAACAAAAAAAATTATTACAGATACATCTAGTATAAACATTTCATTGATAATCCAGAAAATAAATCCTCTCTACAAATATCTACTAAATATCAGAGTCCTAAAGTTGATTGAAGACGTTTCACCGCTCATCCAAGAGGCTTCTTCAGTTCTAACTGCCTGCAGGGAGTCCCAGGTTTTTAACTTGTAGGGTCGTCAGGAGTCGCTGAGGTTACCTGAGAGGCCGGGCCCACCCCGCTGTTGGTTTAGTTGGGAGTCGTTTGCGGGTCGTTGGGAGTCGTTGACCCACCCGCCCCCTGTCAGTCATGTGTCCTAAGCTGCGAATTGTAGTGAAGCTTCCTGGGGATTGAAGTCAAGACTGCGTTGTGTGCGGCTGAGAGGTGGTGTCTTAAACCTCCTCCTCTGTTCAGACATCTGTAGTTTGACGTAGATGTCTTCCTTCACTCGTCTTTCAAAAGGAAGCCATCTACGTCAAACTAGAGAAACCATCTCTTCTTGGATGAGAGGTGAAACTTCTTGAAGAAACTCAACCAAGTCCAGTTGACCCGCTTTTAGTTACTTGGATGTACCATGACCTGGATGACTGAGAATACCCTAAATGTCGTTCTTATAGCCTAAAATTCAATGGCTTTTGCAAAAGTGACCCAAAATACCCAATCTGAATGATTGAAAAAGAAAATATTTTCTGTACATGTGCCACAAACTTTTGTACATTGAGGCTGTTCTGGGTCAAATTTGACATGTATCTATTAAAATGGATTATAGATCCACCAGTGAGGGTCAAATAAAGGAAAATGGTGCTTTTATGGAATCTTGAAACTGTGAAACTGTACATGCCATGTCTGTGTGTATTTTTTATATCTGTGTTCTCACTACATTCATCCAGGTCCCCACAGAGACAGGCACCTGCTGACCTTTGAAGGGAATCTCGAAGCAGTGAAAGAGTAAAACAGCATAGGAGGGATCATATATGGTGCACATAAGGAACAGAAGTCATACAGAGGTCAGGGGGGGCCTTCACACAGACACTAGATCTGCACCTGCAAGCACAAGCTACATCACAACATAATCTAAAAATAAACAAATTAGAATCAATTTATTCTGAGCAAACTGAGATCAATGCAGCGATCAAAAGAGGGGTTGGGGGGGTCATAGGATTAGAAAGGTTAGTGAGCTGCCATCTCAGTGACTGAGGTTATGGCAGCAAGACAAACTGTGCAAGAGGCTCTTGATCTAAAACTTCCAAGATGAGGAAGCAGACAGTGGAGGATAGTTGGAGGATGACTCAGAGCAGGAAGACAACATGGAGGAAAACTCTGATTAGAGCCCCTCTGGTGAAGATCAATCTGAGGGAGAGGACCAGGCAGCAAGGGAGACATATATGTCGAAAAACAATCAGTTGGTCCTGACTTCCACATCAAGTAGCAGGCAGCGAAAATGTCATTCGCGTGACTCGGTTTTAACAGTTATAATGGTTATACATGGTTATATAATAAATCCCAACGGTTCCAGAGGGTTCTTATCATTCTCACTTTCAATAAAATATATGCATATCATTACGGCTGTTATGTTTTCATGTCTTAGGTAAAACAGGACATGATATTGTGTGATAGTAGATACTTTTCTCCAAAAACGATTGGTGTAAAACCGAAAAAATACACTCTCCCTTCTCTCTGAAACATTAACTAAGGACTAATCATCCATTTATTAAGGTCAGATAAGTTATTTATACATTCTAAATAGTTCAAAATCCGGTATAAACACTTAATATGAGGGAATTCTTGGCCAGACTGTGAAGGCATGAATTATGAACAGTATCTAAGGGTTAAAAAACAAAATGTCAACGTCGGTGCTGTTATAGGGAAAAGATAAGAGAATCACCACAGTGAGAAGACTTCATCCTCTGGGGACAATGAACAAAGGTATACTTTTCCATCCCTAGAGTCACTTCGCTGTTATGGTTTAAAACAAATTCCCTCATTCTAACCCAGACTGTTTTACATTATAGCTGCATATGTTTGAAGAAAATGTTGAACAAATCGTAAACAGCCAATTAAATATACTGTCCAGTAAGCAGTGATGTTTATTAAACCCAACACTGACAGTGTCTCTCTGCGTATTGTACACCAGCCTGGTAAGAATAAGGGAAAAGACTGGATGATTTTTTTTTATTTTCTACCTTCCCAGGGTTTATATAACAAGTATTATTGTATATGAGGCCCTGTGCAAGTTTTAAATTACAGAGGGGATTTAAGGACATCTGGGTCTCACGAGGCTCTGCAGGAAAAAAAAAGGAGTGTGCACACATTTCACAGTTTGAAACACCGAAAGGCTCAGATAAAAAACAGAAAATAATAATAACAATGATAATATGGTAATGATATCGGGGAACATGTCAGAGCTTTTTACGTAATTTTTCTTTTATTGTTTTTTCCCCCCCCTAAATCAGATTTGCTACTCACATTTTTATCTCTTAGATATTGTCATTTCAAAACTTTTATTAAACATACACTAATATCATTGCACGGACAGAAAGGGGAGAGGGGATTTGGAGGATTTGCTGGCCGCGTTCTTGCAAGAGATCAAATGACTTTCGGATTCAGATCTGCCATCCCCACAAACAAATGGAAGCGTCGTCCAAGCAAAGCCTAATGCACCACGGAGAGGACATTAGAAACACATATCCTGTTTTATTAATGTGGTCAATACAGTCCATTAGGCCAGGGATTTAAAAGCCACAGAGCTCTCCCACCTCCATTAGTATTTTCCTCTGACCCATGGTAATCTTGTTTTTTTTATTCTTTCTTTTTCTGGAGAGGGCCAGGTTGTTTTTCGCATTCTCCAAACAGCAGCGACATTACATTGTTATTTATGTACACAAAACTTTGCATAGCAGTTGTAGATTTTTTACATGTCGGTCAGGGGATTTCAGCAGGGACAGTGACGTGAATGAGTTTCTGAGATTACAGGTATTATGTTGATGCCATTCCTCTATCCGTTTGCAATTACTTAAGGCTGTGATTTGCCTCAGGACATATTTTCTCATACAAACACACTAAGCTAAGGCAGAGCAAAATTTTTGTTTGAAAAGCAACTAGGGCCAGAATAATAGCTAAACTCAAGGTTAAACCCGCTGAGGATTGTTGTTTACAGAGGAGCAGAGCTGAAAATCTGAAAAAGCCAAACGATTTGGAGCCAAACTGAAGAAAAACAAAAAAGAATTAAAGAGTTAAATGATAGTTGGAACTGTCGGAGAAGGCAATGTCAACACATCAGTGATCAGTGACCTCAGTGTCTTCGCAGACCTCATTAGTCAAAGTGAAAAAAATATAACGAGATCAATGGTGTGGCCCTAATGATGTTATAGACTCAGGAGCAGAAGGGAAATGTAAAAAAATACACCAGGTTTAATAATTTAGCATACAAGATAACGATATAGATATACAAGACAGATATAGATATACATGATAACACTCCAATGGTATGCGGCATCATGACTGCATGGGATCTGAGCAAATACATTTCTATGAGCTGTATTTGGATAGTAAAATACAGAAAATTCCCAAATTGTCAAAAGGTGTAAGGATCATTATCCAAATCAATTAAGGCCATAACTAGAATGGTAACTCAGCAGAGCAAGTAGCTCCCGCAAGGCCCAGCAGTCCCTTTAAATTCAATCAAGCCACATCACATTTCACACACTCAGAGATATCAGACCACTATACCTGATTTTTCCCTGAAATGTCAAAAAAAATCCCTCATTTCACACTGTTAAACAAGAACCTCACGAGTGACCTTTGAAATTGGAAAGACATTTTTGCAGAGACGCTTTAGGAACAGGGAAACGTGTTTTTGTTTTACTGGTAGAGTTTAGTTTACTTTCCACTCATATTGTTTGGGGGGGATATTAAGTTCGATGTGTAACTCTGCCTATTAAGGGTCCTCTTTTTGTTCTATTCTTTTGCTTTGTTTTGAACAGCATCCATCCACCATGTTCCCCTCCTTTTGTTCAATAATTCATTTGTACTGTTCTACTCGATAAATGCTATTATTTTAACCACAGACATCGTTGTTTTGTTTTACCTTTACCCCCTAACAAGCTTGGTAAGTAACAGTGCAAAAAAAACAACAACAACAACACCCAGATCAATCCCTTTCTTGCGGATTCACACCAACATTTAAATTGGCCCATGTCCCGTCCTTCCATCAAGTTTTGCGGAAATCTGCTCTGTAGCTTTGGTAATCCGGCTGATGAACAAACCAACAAACAAACCAACCAACATACTGTGGGAAAAACATAACCTCGATGGCAGAGGCAATGAGATTAAGATGTATAATAGCAAACAATGATTGATGCAAACTAGTGTAGTGAAAATATTTAAAGGGAAACAAACATTCTATCTGACTAAATGCTAAAAACCTTACTCCTCTATATGTGTTTAAAGTGTTAATAATTCCAGGCTTTATTCTTTCGTGTGTTGCTCTAAAAAACTGTGGATTGCTTATGCAACACAAGCAAGAACAACAGGACAAACAGTGTCATGAGGGCTTGAGTCATACTTTTGTGAAAATGTTAAACGGTTACATAAGGTGAGAAATGTGCTATTTAAACCCGGCCTGCGTGTTTTGTGGGAACACGGGTCAGCTACGGGACTGCTGACACAGTAACTGTCCATTCTGGCACCATTAGAGCATATACAGTATCTATGTCTGTGCGCCGTGCCGCCAAGGTTGTCAAATTATTTCTCTCCGTAGTCCCATTCATAGCTCGTGTCTGGCCACTCTCTATGACACTAATGGTTCTTTAAAAGCTTGGCAGGCCTGCACTCCCTTCGCTGTCTGACAAGGTTGAGCAACAATGATCGGAGCCCACCTTGTCCCACTCCTGCTCTTCCCGCTCACACAAGCGCTATTTCGGGCGCGTGTGTGAGGAGTCGATCCTGACTCACACGGACATTACGGCCGCACAAAGAGATTCATGGGTGCGGTGTCGTGCCCTCATTCCAAAGATCTGTACTGAGCAGTTAAAATGTTCCCTTTTCTTTTCTCCTGCAT
Source organism: Hippoglossus hippoglossus (assembly GCF_009819705.1). Taxonomy (NCBI): domain Eukaryota; kingdom Metazoa; phylum Chordata; class Actinopteri; order Pleuronectiformes; family Pleuronectidae; genus Hippoglossus; species Hippoglossus hippoglossus. The sequence continues at coordinate 9,956,384 of NC_047162.1, read as the reverse complement.
TGTGTCCTGATTCGCGGGGGCAAAGAGGGATCCCACGCAGAGATAAGACACAAAAACCTTTTATTCACCACCACGGTCTGAAACAGGCAAATTAATTCAGTGCTATTATTCGACTCGTTGAGGAGCCAGAGGACTGGGAGACAATGTGCTGAAATTTGAGAATCGTCTGCAGAGATTCTCCCAAAATTGTGTTCTAATGCAGGTGCGGTATATCACTCAATTTCCATATAAAACATGAAATGATGACTTCATTTAAATGTAACAGACTTCAGGAGTTCATAACCGGCAAAATAATGAATATATGTATCAGCCTAAAGTCATTTATTTGTTCAGTCGCAGGAAGTGGAGAATGGAAAATGGATTTTAGGTTATAAAGTGTCGTGGTGTAAACAAGAAACACTGTAGATAAACGATAAGGGCTGCAGAGTCTCCGCTGTTGTTATTGTAGAGATGCAGCGTCCTCGGCACGGATCGTGAGATTGGGAAGGTTTGACCCCTAACATTTCCCCACAAGGTTAGCATGCTCTGTTCGTCCACTGGGCCCATACATCAGCGGTGACACTGGTAAAATTAATGTCACCGACATCCAGAGCTCAGCAACGACCACTGATGGCATTTTCTAGTGGCCGCACGCAGGAGGGATCAGCTAAGTTCACCCTCGACAAAACATTACACGTTCAAGTTAATATCAGAGGAAAGTAAGTATCTGATTTCACCCTGTCTCTGAGTTTAATGCTCACTGCTCACAATACTGTAAGTTGCTTTTACATTGTAGAAAATATATTCTCCACAATGTTCAGTATGTTCTCTTCTCGTAGCAGCTTTTGGATCTTTGCATTACAAACGACTCTCCAAAGCAGTGTAATGGACAGTGATGGTGATGATCCTTTTAAAAATGAACTCTGCATTTTGCATATAAAGAACATTTTATATGAGGTCAGAATAACCAGATTAATAAGACGGAGCAGTTTCTCAGCGAGAGCCTCCCTCCCTCCGTTTTAATTTGCTTTCATTAATAACACATTATAGATCAGTCCGAGGGAACTAACAATTTATCATGTCACAAAGGGTCAGAAACACGACAAAGTGATTAAAAGCTAATGCTCAGTTAATGATCATTGCTATACTTGGAGAAAGTGAGTGCGGCCCGATGAGCCAGTTTTACACAGACAGTTTTGGCAGAAACACTTCTGCTATGTTTATCTTTGTAATTACGTTGAAATTCGGTTTCACTACATTGCTGCTTGTTTAATCTGTGAGTAAATATTTCCATTAAAAATGTGATATTAACTTTTACCTCGGCCAAGGAGGTTGTGTTTTCATCGTTTTTATCCCTTTCTTTAACATTTTTCTCTCTCTTTTTTTGACATTTACACTGATTTCCCGGAGAATACTTCATGACTAAAAATCCAAAATTAGGCATATTTACAGGACTGATTGAATTTAAGCTATTTGGCCTTAGTGGAGGAATGTGCTCTACTGAGTGCCATTCAAGTTTGTATCTGTAGCTACTGAACCTGTCACATACCAGGTAACTCCAGAGCCAGTTAACACATTCATTTGTATCGCAGTACAAACAAGCAAAAACCTTCCCATTATATTATTATGATATTAAGGGTCTTCCAAATGCGACAGACAAATGTGTCCTTCCACCCCCTAGCAATGGAGGCTCCAATGGGTGGATCCTTCCCATCCCAACATATCCCATGATTCATTGCACTTCAGCAAAGAACTGTTTTCAAAGAGGCAAAAAGCGAGACGAAAACATCAGACGAATTTATTTTTTAAATGTAAATACTAAACCAAACAGCTAACGATACACATGTTAAAAAAAATGAATGTTTTCAAGGTTTTTTAATCAACCAAAAAACAACTTTTTCGTCTATAGCTCTGTTGCTAGGCGACGGCTGTAAGGGCGAGACAAGCTCGTAATGCAATAAGAAGACCAGACGTCTCATTTTAGTTCGGCGGACACACTTAAGCGGCCGATGAAGGATGCAGCCGACGTCGACTGTATAGATCGGGTCCTCTGAAGGACGCTGCCCCTGAACTGAGACACAGCTATAGAAACATAACAGACTGCACTCAGTATATTTGTGCCTTGAAAACTTTAATCGAAAGCATTACTGCTCTAACCAGTTCAAGGAATATGCATCTCTACCAAGTTAAAAGATAAGATGAACAGTAACTTCCTGAGCTTCACAGCTAGAAAAAGAGAAAGCACTGATTACCAACAACTGGCTCCTCACACAGACAAGACATTAAGTGCTACCAGAGACAAGGGTGAGCGACAGAGTGGGAGAGAAAGAGAGAGGAGGACAGCAGGCACCATTCCAGCCTGCAGTAACCTTGATGACACCCTTCATTACTATGTGCAGGGTGACGTCCTGACAGAGGCATGCGGCACCAGATGGAGGGGAGGGACCGAGCCCCATTCCCACCCTCCACTCGTCCTTTGTGGCGGGACATCGGGGGGGAAAGGAAGTTGTGGGTATGGGGAAGAAAAAGGGAAAGGATGGCAGTTGCGTTGGTGCACAGCTTGACTGACACTGCACTGGCTCAGCTCGGCGAGGCTGCCCTTGTCCTTGTTCTTTGACAGCAGGTGGCCCACACTCTGGCCTGACCTTGCCATATCAAGAAACTTGCACTACTGTATGAGGCAGGAAGACCCCGACTCCAACCTCTGTACAGTTTCTCAACTTCCTCTAGGGACATCAACGCATGCACGGTTCATCGGAAATTTAAATATCACAGCGGGATTGAAAAAAAAAATAAATAATCCGTAGCTAAAAATGATACAGCAAAATGTAAGAGTAATAAAATCCCTCTTATATAAAACACTCATTTCATATTGATGATGTTCACGGTTTTGCATTGAACATCATTTTCCGTGCATTAACTGGATATTCTTGCTCAGCTTGTTTTAATCCACATTTCCTATAAAGAAATTTAAAGTTGTATAATGAGCTGTGCTGAAACTAAAAAAGAGCCAGACACACACTGGACACGAGGTGTTTTGATAATAGGCCACTCGGAAAATACAGCGCTCGTTTGAATTCTACAGGATGACACAGGAAGCTGTCTAATAGCCCCGGCGCTGTGGGAAATTCAGTCATGGCGGACTGATCAAAGGTGGCATTGCCAGCAAGTCCCCTTTAAGGACATTGGCAGTTAGCGCAGGGCTGCCCAGCCTCTTTGTCTTCCTGGCAGCCCTTTGATGAGAGTCCCCTGGGTGATTCACTCTTACTTACAGAAGTGCACACAGCTGTTAAGAATTGGATCAAAACAGACTGAGACAAGGGGGCTGGATGCACAGGGAGGAAGAGTGGAGCGAAGGATTTAAAAAAAGGGGAGAGATAGATGGGGAGGATAAGGGGAACGGCGTGGGTAAAAAAAAGTACGAGGGCAGAGCACCGGTTCACGCGGCGGGGGCGACTTAAAGAGGGGGCGGCTAATGTGTTGAAATATCCCGTGCTATTCATCAATTTCACTGTTGACACGCTGAAAGACAAAAGGTCACCGCGTTTTTAATGGCCTTCTTGTCCTGGAGGGGGCAACATGGATCGTCTAATCAACTCGTCACACGCACGCACTCGTCTCTGCTTGTAAATCTTTGAGTAAATCGAGATGAATTCCTTGCCCCACTTAACTCATCAGCCTTGACAGTTTTACATACACTTTGCCAGTCTGTATTATTGTCTGCCGCCTCAGACGAGGGGTGAGGGGTGACGTTTTTATGCCGTGTCCATTAAATAGACGTCCGCGCAAATGATGATGAGCGAACAAAATAGAGATTTCAGGATATTTCAGAAATGTTTAATCCGCAGCGGTGGGGTCATTTTTAAAAACTCTCTGTTTGTTTGTTTTTTCTGATTTGCTTCATGATAATGGCAATAAGTTGGTGGGGTCAACACATTAGTGGAATCATTGATGATACATAAAAGTCAACAACTCACAAAAATACTTTTAATAATTTAAACATTCATGACAACACTTCACCAGATGTAATACATTGCGTTAGTCCTTGCATTTTTACCCATCCTGGTGAGTTGGATGTTCATTACCAATTAAAACCTTGTTTGTTTTTTCCAAGTTGATTTCCTTAAACCCTCAACTGTGTTGAGTTGGATGCAATTATTTTTTTTCATATTTACATTCCCAGGAGAGAAAATAATGCAATGACTAAATCCTTTGAAACTTGCTAAATCACTGCTGAAAATAGTGAAAGATGTCGAGCCAGGCTGACAGGCACACCACATCACACCAGGTTAAGGCAAGACAATATTATTTATCAAGCACCTTTCATACATAGAGGTAGATTCAAGGTGCTGTACAAGGACAGCTGGATCAAAGAAAAGTTGAATAGAGAGAAACTGGACCTGTTTTTTTCTACATAAATACACCCCCTTAATGGAATCCATTAAAAAAGTACTTCCTTGGCCCAAAGTCAATGTGTCGACACTGGTTGAGTAGTTTTTTTTCATAATCCTTGAAACAGACAAACAAAACAAACAGCAATGACATCACTAGAACTTAGTCGAAACCATATTTTAATCACCAGATCTGAAATTTTTATTTGGATACGCACCAAAACACCCACACATCCCAGTCCGCCTGAAGGTGCCAGAATTTATTTCCTAAGATCAATGAAAATTTTCTCTTAGAAATCAGTTGAATAGTGATTGACTAATCCTGCTAACTGACAACAGACAATAAACACAACCTCTTTGGAGGAGGTAATAACCTGAGAGGTCAGAGGTCACATCTACAACCAATAAACCATGACCTGCGTGACTGAGAACCTTAAGAGATGACCAACCTATAGGGACTTCATGGGTAACAAAACAGTTTTACTAAAATGGCAGATTAAAAAGGGCTTAATGAGAGCAGCTTATACTCAACCATAAAGTAGCTGTGCTGGCATAAAAGCTAAATAATGAGCTAGATTCTCTAAAATCCTCTTTGGTGCTTCAGGAGTTTGGTGTTAATGTTGAACGATCTCTGTACAAAGAGGATCTCTGTCGTTCCCCTGCAACACAACATTGGATATAAATGTATGCAAACTATACAACATAGTTTTCGGCCCCTGCAAAGGTTTGTCATCAGTGTGATATTTCATCCTATCTGTGATTTGCAGCAGCGCTGGTTCCTGGCTGTTCCTGCAGCAGCGACAGGCCGATATTAAAGCTGCTAAATTTTGGTGGCAGATGGCAAAACTGTGTGCTCTCCCATGGGGTGGCAGCCAGCCGGCCTCTCTTCGCCATTGTGACAAGGGTGAGTGGAGCTGCCACTTTATGTACATTGAAATTAATAAAGGGGACATTTCTGCTGCTTCGTAATGTGCAAGTATTGTACAATAAAGAACATTGTGAATTTACTTCACCATATTGAACCACTTCGCTAGCCTCAGTAGGGTTTACTTGTTATTCATTGTTATGGTTTAAAGTGCAGTATTGTTCACTTGTAAGCAGTATCAAGGGTTTCTTTGGGGGGGATTTGCACAGAAGAAAATCTTTTATACTTGATTCTACTGACTCCGCTTGAACAAAGGTGCTTCAAGTTTTGAAAATTCATCATTCTTTGCTTTCATAGACAAAACCTCAGAAAAGGCAGCTCGTGTGCTCACTTATTTCAAAGAATTCCTCCTTGGCCCATCGAGCCCTCATCTTATTAGTTTCGATTGAAGAGGGCCGTGTGGTGATTTCAAGTCTGTATATATTTCAAATGAAACCAAAAAACCCTCATAAATAATGTAGAAAAACCTGAAGACTTAACACCAAAACAAATGCACATGGCTGAGGTTGCTAGGCAACAGGCTCTTTAGCCACGGCGAAGGTAAGAGAGAAAATCCCACAGCCATTTACTGTAGGTTTCAGCCGGAGCCTTATTAGCTGCAGTCGTCTGGAGGAGCTGATGAAAAATATCGCAGAGCCGAGCAGTTTGTTTACGGAAATGTGGGCGAACTCTCACAGAATATGAATGCAAATGAACAATGGGACCATTGCATGCACCAAAGTGATTCACCATAACAACATGGATGGCATAAACAAGCCCTGGAGTTTGGTAATGTGAGAGGGGGACGGGTATAATAATTTAACGAGACCAAAAAGCAACATGTCCAATGAAAGCTGCAGTCATAACAGTAAGACGTGTGGTGAAGTGTCTAATTAAAGCGAACAAATACACAACCACCGCCAATTTAATTGGATAAAAATAAAAATATTTAGCTTTGGCTAGTTTGATAAAAGATGGAATTATTTTCTCTTGTCCTTTTGAATATGTTGCATGGAATGTGTCATAGTCATCAGGTAATATTTCTTTCACACAGATTAACACATCGCACTGCGTTGGCGTATTAAGGCCATTACATACTGAGCCAAAATATGATGTTGCTGTCCAATTTATAATAATAAGGAAACACAAGTGATTTCAGTCCAGAATATATGTTCTGTTAGAAAAAGTGAAACTAAAGGCCGAACACTGCTATAAATGATACAGTGAAGACTTACTGGGCAGATGAGGGCTCCGGCTGGCGAAATGAGGGCAAAGTGGAAATGGTGGTTTGCAGGACGGAGCTGGACGGGGGAGTGAGCTGTGAGCGGGTCGGGTTAGATGACTGGGCCAGCAGGCAGGAGAATGAACTGCGGTAAAGCCAGCACGGTGTAGTTTGACTGTGCTTCTCAAAGTGGAGGCTGGCTTCATACTGCAGTGGGTAAGAGCCGGGGAGCAGACTCGGCGAGGCAGGGGGTTAAGGGGGAGGGCAGCTGGAGACCCGGTGGAGACGAGCTGCTCGTGGGGTGATGTGTGCTGAGTGGTGAGCGTGGCAGACAGAGATGAGCAGAGAAACAGGAAAATGCCATCGTAAAACTCAAGAATGGTTAGTCCTAGACAATAAAAAAATCCCATTTCAATTGTCTGTAATATGTAGCCAGCGATATCCCATTTTGACGTAGCTCCTGAGGCACAAAACCCCATAAATTTGAAACTTTAATCTCAGTTTTTTTTCTCACGAATATGTGACTTTGTAATCTTGGAGAACATTCAAGTGAGTGTCAATGTGAAAGATTTTTAAATTTTATGTCTTTGCATCTTTTACGTATGAGTTAGCAGCAGCGTTGCAGTCAAAATGACACATTCCCCCAATTGTCTCACGATAGCTGACTAGCGTTGTATCAGCTCAGACTAATTACTTGTCCTACAAATCATAATTTGTTTTTCCTGAAGATTCCTCTCACTGCCATGCAAAATAAGGCCAAAGGTAATCCCATTGATTAGTGTCATGTGAACTCAGCACCTTTCAACAATGAGGTGAGCATGCCGTCCCATTAAATTAATTAATTACCTTTTGCCATTGGGGAACCATTTAAATTTGTAAAAATGTGCCTGGGCCAGGCAAGGTTAATTGGGCATTTAGCTCTCAGAGCTCCCCTCAACACCCAGGAGGAGTCTGTCCCTAAAACAGAAGCAGGTCCTTAATAAAAAGTAGCACAATGACCCCTCCAATAGACAATAGCAGGTTCCTCGTCTTTGACCCCGTCCAACGTAGTAAAGCTGATGAATGGAAAGCACATGAATTTGTCAACAGAAGTTTACTCCATTCTACTACAATCCCTAGAAAGTAGCAGGGGAATGCTAGAAAGGTGTTCCTGGCTTGTGTTTTGAAACTGTGATCATGGTGCTTGTGTGTGTGTGCGTGAGAGTGTGTGTGTGTGTGTGTCTCCCCCATGACAGAGACAGATGGAGTGGGATTTACTAGAGGAAGCAGTTTATAGAATATTGTCAGGGGAGAATAGGCAGTTTCTGAAATACAGCTTTCAAGTCACAGCCATCAATCTCACCAGTGCCTGTCTAGATCAAGCAGGCTGGAGAGCTAGTTTGTTAGTGTTCAGAAAAGACGAGCGTGTTTGTGCGACGCTACGCCCCGGCCTCGGAGACAAAACAGCCGCCAGCAGCTTCCTCGCAGAGAGCTAAGTGGTAAAGGTGAAGCTGTCGGTCATCGCTATGTAAATAAATTGCCCCATTCTGTCAATCAGTCGGTGAAAGTAGGGCAGTGAGACTGGGGGCCCTGTGTTAATGAACGGCCTGTTAGGACGGCTGTGTACATTGGGGACTAGCAACATTTTAAACTAATCTGATCTTTTGATTCGATTTGAATCCAATTATCCTTTTAAATCCTAAAAATGCCTACACTGATAATGGTGTTTTTTTTTTAAGGTCTAGACCTTAATATGTTATGATTTGTCAGTTAAAAATGACCTTTTATTTTGATTCATTTGTACTTGAACTTGCTAATTGGGGTAAAATGGGTTGCCGTGACATTTTCATGTTTTTTTCAGGCCAAATCAAACCTTTTGTCAAAGCACAATAGTGATGATCAACAAAGTCCCAATGACAACCTCAACCAAGGAATCCAGATGTCCGAGAAATGGGAATTTGTTTGTTGTGTATGTGGATAAATGGAAATGAAACCTTAAAATCCAATTCATGAGGCAACTTAAAAAAAAAAAAAAAACACATGTTGTGCCATCTATAATTCAGCAAGCAACACTCAGGGCTGCTTACAAAAGGCGAAAGAGAAAACAAAATTGTGAATTTGTATTTTCCGCCAACCTGCGAGGCGGTGATACTGGAAATGCCGCCCGTGTCTCTATTTCTTTACCACCAATGAGCTGTTAGTAGATTAAACCAGAGTCCAATATAAAACAGGGAGGGTGTTCTCTTCCAATAAACTCGAAGGTTTCAGATTCCATTACCACCATGGCTGTTTACGTTCCTGCCGAGTACTGTCCCGCTTATCTCAGGTCCCTCGGATCAACCTCCAGATCTAATTGGACCATATGGCAAGCGAGGCTGCGACTATGGACGTTATACTGGAAACAAATGTTCTGAGGAATGTCTGAAATAAATGTACAGTCTCATTCAACGACCTTAATAGTCCCGGAGCTGTGTGCTTACAGAGTTGTCCAACCCAAACAAAATGTATTTTCAAGCAGCAACGGAGAAGGTTCCAGGAACACTTTGAAAATGAAAGAAATAATGTATTTTGACAGAGCGAGCAGGTGAATTCATCATCACAGGTTAAAAAAAAAGACAAGCCTGGAGAGAAATTTACCTTCAGAGTTCAGAACATGGAAGGATATCGTGTTCAAATACCAGTCCGACCCCCACTTCAGTTACATCAGCACAATTGCAATCAAGTGCAGAACCCAGAGCTTTACATACGGAGCTAATTATCAGCCAGCCGGTGACTATTCAGGTTTAAAGCACGGGGTTCTGTCATGCTTGCGACTCACTTTCTCAAACCTAAATCCTAAAGGGGGAGCAGCGCGATTCTCCCATAGAAAGAAGAGGGTGAACAGTGTGAGTCCAATTACACTTCTGCTGAAAACGCGAGGCAGTTCAGGTTAACATCTGTGCTCTCGTCACCAGAAGAATGGAATCTCACACCGAAATGTGATTCTTGAATTTACCAGAGTTGCAAATGTGTCAGCACCTTCCAGCAACCAGGACCAATTTAGAATCCACTGGGATGCATAACTAGAACTGCATTTTACAAAAGGTGAATGAGGAGATCACAGCAGCATTTCTTTGGAGACTTTGTGGGGTGAAAGGAGACATATTATGCTCCTATCCAGGTTCAACATTTTAATTTGGGTTATTACTTGAAATGGGTTTAAATGCTCTCATGCTCAGAAAACACGTCACCTTTCTCTGCTGCAGCTCCTCTTTTCAGCCTTTGTCTGAAACACCTGTCTCTATAAGGCCCCCTCCCAATAAAGCCCAGTGTGCTCTGATTGGCCAGCTGCCCTTCTCTGTTGTGATTGGCCAATGACTTTCAGTGCGTTTAGGAAATGTTTGCCTCCGCTCTCGCTTTCACTGGCTTTGATAGGGGGTGTGCCAGACTAGCCGCGAGCTAAAATGGAGCTTCAGTAGCAGTGTTTGTTTGACATGAATATCTGGAATGGCATTCAATGGCAACAGTCAATTTATGAAAATGATTAAATAAAGATCCATATTTTAATTTGTATCAATTGTTCTTCCCTAACCCATACCACATCCTTCCACCAAGTTTCATTGTAATCTGTCCTATACTTTTTTGTGTAATCCTGATACAAACAAACAACCCAACAAACAATTGGACAGGGTTGAAAACATAACGCCCTTGTTAGAGGGAAACTGAAACAGATATCATGTCTCCTTCAATTCCTTTGCCCTGTCGGCCTCATGTCTTTGTATTTTTGTTTTTTAATTGTCATGGTAGTCTGATTTATTTGTGTTGCTGTGTTATTCTGTGCTTTGATCCATTATTTCATGTTCTCGTTGCTTATTTTTGTGACTTTGCCCTGCACCTGGGGGCCGCCATAAATAACACCGCGGCCGAACCCGTAAAAAAAACATCATAATATCGAGACAGATCGACAAACCACATTAGTTCTCACCACACACAACACTCTCTTAAGGTGTTTTGAAGTCATTCCTCTCTAGCTGCGAGCCATGTGACAACATTTTGCACCTAAAATACTTTTTCTGCTGTAATCTTTGTCGCGCTTGTCACAGGATTTGTCGTGTAGAATGCCCCGAACATCAGCACCCGCACATTTCTGTCATCCACAGCTGTTAACAAGATTCTAGAATAACAACAGCCTTGAGGTGTTTACGGTGCAGTGTCTTCAATTATCAGGAGAGCTACCTGCCAGGTTGTGTCTAATTCCTTGCAAGGCGAGAGTGTACACTAACAAGTGTGTTTATTCCTGTCAGCTGTTTTCCTGCCCAGAGGAGAGCACAAACTTAACAGTAAGTTCACCAGTTCCTCGTTAATGGGCTTTATTTATTTGACATTTATTTAACCCAGGCTGGATCGTGTCCCCCGCTTATCCATTATCCACGAGTTGTGTGTTTTCATTGTCCCACTTTTCATCATTCTAGTCTGCTCCCCTGCCGTCTCGAGGCTCTGGGATTTATGAACTTTAAGAAATATGTCTCTTTTACTTTTTCTTTTTCCTGTGCTTCAAAACATAATCAGTTCCTGTGAACCAGAGGGAATGAAAGGTTGCGGGGGAATCAGTATCTGATTCTGCACTTCCCACACAAATTTCATTGCACTGTCATACTTTTTTTATTTCTCTCTTAAGCGCGTGACGAACATTGTTGCCACCTTTTCCTGATGAAATGAGTCACAGAGTACGAACTCTGTGACAAACTTCTATTGGATTCCGTGTCTTTTGATGGGAGGCATTTGTCTCCTCCACAGCTGCACCGCTCCTGCGCTGCACTCCTTCAGGTGTCGGCGACGGAGCTTCAGTCACGGCACCATGGAGATGTGTACCTAGGATACCAGTTTAAGCACGATAATACAAAGTAAATGTCAAATTGAAGAAGCAGCTTCATCACCATTGTAATAAAAAAACAATTCTGTGTCATGGAGATTTGTTTTGTGTCATTTTGTTGCTTCTTAATATTAAAGGTGGATGTTGCTATTTTTTAATGGCCCATCAAATACTTTGTATTAAATTGTATGTTTATTTAAAAAGAAAAAATGTCTATGTCTATTGTATACATAGCACATGAACCAGAAACCACACCATAGGCCAAACATGTGAGCTAGAATTATATAAGACAAATAAACCTGTTAGTTTAACAAATAGGAATCTAAAGTAGACTAATAAGCACACTTTATCAATAGCGTACGCAGGAGTCAAATAATTCTAAAAGTCAATACAACACATGGTTTCACTTTTGACTGGGAGGTGTATTCTCCTGAGACATTTCATTACTTTCACAAAACAAAAGCCTGAAGTGTTAGAAATGTAAATGTTTCTTTACATAATTGTATTTAAATGGAGAACATTCAAAACTGCAGGCACAGGGCTAAAGTGTGGGTGGCTACTACATGTCGGCAACTAACCTATTGTCCATGCACTGTAGAAGATTATTATAAAGCAAGACAACCAGAGGGAAAACTAACCACACATGTTTTACCATAATATGACCTGCTAACTCCTATTTTGTTATTGTTTCAATACAGTATATTAGATTATACCAATGTGTAAATGTTTAGAAATTCAGTTACCATGACTTAAGACCTATCATATATATTTAAACATACAATGTGTTGTCTTTACCACCATTGCCGATGACAATCTACGCAATGTGACTAATTGGGTGATCAATACAAACAGTGGAAGGGAAAAACAGCTAACTGGCTAATTAGCTAGCAGTGTGATTTTCCATTGCCGTACGTCGTTTGCCCCGGAGGTTAGAGCAGAGACAGACAAAGCCACGGGTGAAGCGGATACGACACAATTGATCAAACCAAAAGGAAACGTCCTGTTACCTCGGATAAAATTGGGTTAGAATGTTGTTAGAAACATTTTGGATTGATGTAAATAAACAAGTCAACAAATGATACAACATAGATCCATTGTTTATTTTAGACATTTTAAGAAAGAGTTACATATTATGTCTTTATGTATGGTTAAAAAAATGAATGATAAGTTATATATTACAAAGGAAAAACCTTGTAGCTGTTCATCAATAAATCAATACATTTGTGAGTTAAGTCATTCACTATATTGATATATATCAACAAATTCTGAAAGCATAGAGGGTCAGGGGGGAACCTTGAGATGCTTCAGGGTTCACAATCTGTTAATCAATCAACCATTACAGGGCAGATGCATCGTCGATGTGCGCTCATGCACATAATTGACAATATGTGATGTTTTAAGCATGAGCCTCACAAGTCTGTGTTGCAGTACAGACACATGAGGCTTGTTTTTCCATCCCTTAGTGCACATTGTGTGCTCCTCTTCCTTTTGTCTCTCTGTGTGGAGCTCGGCCCTGGCCCTTGTGTGTCTCTCATCAATCCGGCAGAAGCTGGTGTTTGAGGAAAGTGCTGGCGCCTTTGAACGAGCGGCATCACTATAGCTTCCTCTTGCTCCTCCAGGAAAATCCTGCCAGTGAATGTCTCCCTCTGATTCGAGTATGGTTTCGCCTCCTTCCACACTACAAAGGCTTTGTGGGGTGACACATCGAGGCTGTCGGGAAAAAACACACCACCGAGGGGTATGTGCCTGTAACAATCAATCAGTGAAGTACTGAATACATACACAGTGCATGGCTTTTCTAGTAATGTGAAATATTATGTCTGAGAAACGTCTTCAATCCATCACATGTAAATAAATGTTTTTCAGTGGACACGTTGAATTACACATTGTTCCTCATCCAGTGTGAAAAACATACAATGCAAAAACAACACATGAATGTTAAGGCATATAAAGTAGTTTACTTTGTCAGCTCCAGGACAGCTTCTCCTCCTCCTTGGTCTCAATGTGTCATCTCAGCAGGGTCCTCGTCTGAAGGAGAGTTTGGTTTCTCCATGAAGGCGACCTGAGATGAAATCGGAGCTCTGCCCTTTGCGGTTGTGATAGAGCAGGAGGAAGTTTGGACTTGGACTCTCCCTTCCATAGTCATTTTTATTTTTACTTCTTGGCCAAAGACAATGTCACATGTGATACTGTGCCCCGAGAAACTTGCTGTCATGTCCAGGACCACAGACTTGGCCTGCAGAGCCGGTCCTGGTATCACATGCTGCCCCCAGTTCCCAGGTTTACTTGGCATACAATACCTGGCATATACTACACTGGAAATGGAGCAGATGTTCATCCACTGAAACATCTGGACTGGGATTACTTTATGAATGTGGGAAGGGCCAACGCTTTCACAGGCAGGGACTTACATTCATGGCTGACCGGTGACAGAGAAGTTTGGATTACGACACACACAGAGGGAGTGTGACTTAATTCACTGCTCAATACATCATTATTCCACTACACCTTTATATAGAAAGGTTGTTTGCTGCTATATTAAGGTTAAAAATATTGTATATATGATATTAAATAAGCTAAAAACAACATGAACAATAAATAGGTCCACACATTTTATGGACAGTGTTAGTGCATGGGCTGACATTGGTTGTGTAGTTGTGCAAAAGCCCTGATATTTTTTGTTCTACAAGCAACCAATGGTTATCCCAGCACATTTCCTCAATGTTATTAAACTGTGAATCTTTTGAATATTGGAATAGAAAATATATATTTTTAAAGAAACTGAAAAGATTGCAAACCTTGGGCACGGTTCAAATTATTTGCAGAGGGGAAATAATAACTTTTCCAGGAGCACTTTCACATGTGCAGCAGAATCTCTGAATAGAGGTACTTTGTTTTGTGTTCGTGTTTCCGTCCTTTAAACAGGAACATGTCAAGGTTTGTGTTCACGTTTCTCTTTCCATTCCTTTAATCTTGGATGTTTGGGATGTTTGTCACTGGCTTCCTTGCTTTTATGTTAAGTTGTGCTCGACTGAAAACGATGGCAATTCTATCTATGAAGGTCATGTCTATGAGGCATAACATTAATATGTGATATTCCATTCTATAATTGTAATCCCTCCATATGTATTTGCCAAGCACATGTCTGTATGTGAGGAAGCTACTTGAAGAGCTGCTTTTCTTTTTACTGTAGTTAAAAGCTTCACCTCAATTTATTTTTTCAAATCTCTTTAGTTTAAATCACAGCCTGGGATGACGGGACTATATTTTCCTTTGAAAAGAAAGGAGCTCTGAGGAACTAAGCAGTCACTTCTGTCAATCAAGTCATACATTTGACCCTTTTGTTCGTTCCTCCATCATCCTAAATGTAATATTTTTAAAACCCCACAGTATTCTACTAAAATGTTGCACGCCAGGTGAACATGAAAAACTCTTTTGTACCCCGCACAACATGTGAAAATATGGTGCAGTAAAAGTAAGAATCAGGTTTTACACTATTAGCCTATATCAGTTTGCAATTACCACATATCCTGTATAATTTTTTTCTTGCAAAAAAACACTGAGTTGTTTGAATATAGGCCTTAAGTATTTTAGTTGGACAACGTTACTCTACTCATTCGTGCAATTACCCAATCAAGCCATCATGTGGCTGTGGCGCATGTCTATGGCTGCATGGAATCATGCAGATAAAGGTCAGGAGCATCGGTGAATGTTCAAATATGTGCTCTCAGTCATTTTTAACCGTTGTATAATCATTCTACTACTTCTGAAAGTTCTGATCTTGTGGGATTTTCACCAATAACAGCCTCTAGAGTTTACTCACAGTGGTGTAAAGAACAAAAAAACATCCATGGAAAGGCTTTGTTGATGAAAGAATTCATAGGAGGATTGCCAGGCGGTTGGAGCTGTCAGAAAGCCTACGGTAACCTCAGATAACTGCTCTTAATAACTGTGGTGCGCAGACGAGCATCTCAGAATGCGTTTTTGCAAACCTTGAAGTGGGCGATATACAACAGCAGGTTCTGCTCCTGTCGACCTGAAAGCAGAAATCTGAGGCCGCAGTGCAAGCAGGCTCACCAAAACTGATGACTCTCGATCTCTGCCGAGGCAAGCAGATGGTCGGGTCAGAATTTGGCATCAACAGCACGAATCCATGAACTCAGCCTGCCTCGTGTCAACAGTCCGGGCTGCTGGTGGTGGTGTAATGGTGTGGGGAATGTTTTCTTGGCGAACTTCGGGCCCCTTCATACCAATCAATCATTGTTTGAATGCCAAAGTCTATCTGAGCGTTGTTGCTGACCATGTGTATCCCTTTATGGCCACAATTTACCATCTTCTAGTGGATCCTTCCAGTGTTATAATCAAACTGTAGTCAGCTCAGAGTGGTTTCAGGAACATGAAAGCTGAACCAGTGTTTCTTGGCCTCCCATGTGACCAGATCTGAATCCAGAAGAACATTCTGGAGATCTAGCTGAAGGGGGGGATTAAAAGCTTTATTATGCAGCTGACAAATCTGCAGAAATGATATGTGTCATTATCAACAAATTGAAAAATACATTGATAAAAACATGTGAACATGGATAAAAGCATGCCTGAGTGCATTCATGTGTTTCATGTAGACATTTAAAAAAATTACTCAAACTCATCGTTCTAAAACAAAGGTCCAGGTGGCGCCCATGGGTCCAGTGCCTGACTGGGGTTCCTCTGGCTTTACCAGGCATTCCAAGCAACGCAACTGACAACGTTCACTGGTGGGAGGCCATGTGAAGGTGCATGTTCTGGAGTTTGCATTAGGAGCTCTGAGTGAGGGCTGAGACCAAAACAGATTTCTGTAAAATGGCAGAAATGCAGTGAGTTCATGCAGGGGTTCACTGAGAGGCTGACATGCAAAATTTAAAAGTCTGCTTCCCTGTATATATGACAAAATTGTCAATGTCTGAGCAGGGACAGGGTAGTTAGCTGCTATGCTAACATAAGCTATTGTTAAGTGGGATAGCATTATTGAAAATAGTGCACTGTTTTATTTATATTTATTATTTCCATGGCTTTTAAATTGTAAAATAATTCCATTCATCCATCCATTATCTATAGCCCTTACCCTTTGAGTGTCGTGGGGGCAGCTTTGGCCAATCACGGCTGACATTGGACGAGAGGCAGGTACATGCTGGACAGGTCACCAGTGTACTGCAGGGCCAACATACAGAGACACACCACCATTCACACTCATTCACACCTGTGGTCAGTTTAGAGGCTCTGCATGTCTTCGGACTGGAGGAGGAGGCCAGAGTGGATAGAGACCACCCACTGTGAACTCTAACAGAGAGGACCGGGATTCAAACTGGGAACCTTCCTGCTGTGAGTCGACAGTTCCACCCAACGCATCACAGTGACCAATTATTTATGTACTAAATTTTTGGTCCTAGTATTGGGAGACTGACAAATACCTAAATGGACACACAAGACAAGACTTGACCATTTCAAATGGAAAGCCTTTTAAAAGATGGCATATGATGGCACTCACGTTCTGTATTAGCAATTAAAGTAGTTTTTTTCAGGCTTAAGGCAGTGCACTTTTGTATGTAATAATTTAGATATTTTAAAATCAAAGGCTACACATGATGCTGGTAAACATTAAAATATGATAAATATATAAAGGAGGTCAAAATATGTGTAATGTGCGTTAGACTGACAAATCAGTACTTGTGTGTAATACAGGGTTGTTTGTTATTTGTCCACACCCATCCAGCATTAAAAACCTTGACAATGCAGTTTCAACACCGACACTATCATCACAAGATTTTTACAGATTCCCTAAACGTATGTATCCGAATCTATATTTTTTCGCAATGTCCTCTTTGTCAAATTTATGCTTTAAATAATACATTCAAATAATTTTGCAACAATACTTGTGTATTCTGACTTTATTCGACTTGCTGCTGCAGCTGTCAGTGGCTTATATCTCTCAAAACTTCAATATGGGCCCCATGTTTGAATTTAAGATTATAAAAAGATTCTAATCTGAAGCCGGTGCCAGCACTGCTTTTCACCACCAGAGTACAATAAAGACGAAAACAGAAAATGACTAAGTGGGTGAAAAGATAAAGAGAAATGATGCGTCTGTGTGCTACCAAATCTTGTGGTGATGAATGCCACAGACTTACTGGATTTGAATCTTTGAGCACAGGCGCTGGTTCTTTCATCGCAGCAAACAATAAATTGTGAAGCTACAAAAATAAGTGGTTGGCCATGGGTAATATCTCTGTTATCAGCAATTGTCAGAGACAGGATAAAGCCCACGGTGAGAATATTCAATAGCAGCAGAGACTAAGATAAGTTATTTTTGTTATACTTTGATCATGGCAGGACACAAAAATTAGTTGGGGCTTAGAATTTGGAAAAATACTCTTCACAGAATATGTATTAGAGCCTGACCCATACCTATCAGTATCTGTGTTAATGTTAACCAATACGCTGCAATATACAATTTTCCAATGCAGAAAAGATGCACATTTAACTTTATATATTACCTGGTGTATTTTCTAAAGTCAAGTTTTCTTGTTTTTTAACAGTTATTTATAATAAAGTTGATCGACAAATTGTAAAATATCAAGCCTCAGTTACCTTTCTTTGTCTGAAGGGTTTGATAGACATCTTAGGAATCATTGGCTGTTTTATGTATATGATAATATACAATAATATATTTAATACACTAAATCATAATTTTTTACCTCTCAATATCGGTACTGGCATTACCGGTCGGGCTCTAGCATGTATTGTGCTACATGGATGTGTCGTTTCTAGAATTGGAAATGGTAAAAACAAGCCTTGCTCTTCTTATTAAATATAGCATTTTAATGAGAAATAGATTATTATATGAAACATTCATTTGAAATAAGCTGATATAATGATCCCAACAGAACAGCAAAAAAGTACATAGGCAAGGTATTAGGTGTAAAAATCTTCAGACATAGTCATGGAATACATGTAAGCAACACTGTGGTAGCATAACGCCATACGAGTAAATGTGCTTGTTTTATGGACCTTGCAAGTGGCTCAAAACTAAATTGTAATGTACAGCATGTTCCGACGATATAAAAACAGTCATAAATTGTCATGAGTCTAATTACATACATAAGACATGAGTGCCCTGTTCCTTGTGCTAATGTACTCAGACGGAGGGCTTTTTTTTGAAGTAGTCTTTGTATTCCCTTTCAATACTTTTATATTTTATAATGTTGTTACCGTAGCAGAGTGTTGTCACCGTAACAGAGTTAATATTTACACATGTATTGTACAACAGGGGACAAAAAGGATCCACCGGTATTACCACAAGTCATTCTTTGTTTTCCGTCTGGTGGCTGAAATCCCCACATGCACAAACCTCCTCGAAGCTCAGACCTCAGGAGGAGATGAAACGTTTGTATTTGATCGTGTACGGTCTGGAATTCTGAAGCTAATCGAGTGTCGCTCCTCGTGCGTAACATCAAAAATGTTTTCTCCAGCTTTAAACATGTTAAAGGGATTGATAACAGGCACTTTAATAATAATATTAAGAATGATGATAATAATAATAATAACCGCGTTGTTATTATCACTATTACAACATGGTAACAATTCATTTGGATTCTCCAATGTGTTTGCTGCACTATCATTTCCCCTGTTTACTGCATTTGTATTGACTGTAGGATAATGGCCATCTCGGGCTTGTGAGGGCTTAGCGTCAATATGTTAAAAATTAGCTCGGCATCCGCTAAAACAAATCCATTCGCAGATACTGTTGCCATGCAAATGTCAGTGGTAATGCAATGGATGCTAACATATTTTAAGTGATCAATGGCACAAAAGGAAGATAATGGCCCCTCGAAATTCATCACAGAGCCTGATAGCCTCCAACGCTAAAGCGAGTCTAGCAGTTACCGCCGTGTTTGCCCTGCAGGGAAGCTGTTGTTTGGGCAGCGGCAGAATGTGAGTCAGCGACCAGAGCTGCTGTCTACACCCGAGCAGATGCACCGGTCACGATACAGTACATTTTACTACGCTATGCCCTGGCCCGGACGCGCCTCGGAGCAGGGCTGTCATCATTTGCACACTGAAAGCAACGGTAGAGATATTGAGCCATTAACAAAGACAAAGACTGAAGAAAGTACTGTGAACTGTGAGATCAACCTAAAAACATGGAGCTGAGCCCTACAAGCTGAGCGTTAGTTGTTCCGAACTGGCCGCCACATACTCTACGTGCTAACATATACTACATACTACATAGATAATTGTAATTTTGCAAAATACCCAATCACCAGAAATTCCAGGACCGCTGCAATGTCTCTCGTTAATCATTGCTCGAACTATTTACGGTGTTATTTCAAGAACTTTTCAGTTTCATTGTTTGACCCGCCCACATTTATGTCCCTCTCCGAACTGGTTGTTTCCAGATATTTTACGCACCTCTGCTTACAGCTAACCTCACAAGTTATTTAATCACAAAATAAAAAGGACTAGTACAGCTTTTTAAACATACAACAAAGTTCAACGAAATAATATCAAGGCAACCAAACTAAAGGTACATCAAGGGACGCAAGACATATGGAATCAATGGGTTTTAAATACTATTCTAAAAGCTTACTCCTGCAGCTTTAAGAGTAGGGAGGTTTTTCCAGAGTTCGGGGTCTTTATTTTATGTTTCAACGCCAGAACAGCTACGACATGGGGGGACCTTGCCTTTCTTGTTGTGGACAAATATGCAAGTAATAAAGTGGACCTACAAAAGGTCACCAGTAAAAGCAACGTTTCAGCATCAGATTTACCAAAATAAAGTGTGACCCGAAGCACTTACACTACATGAAAAAGGTTTTACAACCCCTCAGTTTTAAGTTGTTGCTGAAATGAAATGAACAATTGGTTGGAAGATTTGTCCACAACAGTGTTGTAGAAGTTTCCACAGATGTATTAAATCACATCCTGTCCAGTTCATCTGGTAACTGTGATGGTTGAACCCTTCCCACAGTACAGTATTGTCCTTATAAGGAATCCAATGGCGTAGTAACACAGTTTGTTCCAGTTAGTAATTAACAGACTTTGTAATTTAAAAAAAGTTGGTTTACCTGTAGGAATAGTTTGCAGTATCTTTCAGGGCCTAATTAACTTCCATTGCAGCAGGAACCTTGTAATTTAACCAATTTGTTATACTTGAAAAAAGCCTGTTTTCCATGAAATTTACATGGATTTGCAGCTTTTGGGAACTTTTCTTTCCTGTTCTTTTTTTGCTTTGGCCAATTTACTGCTTACTGCATTTAAGGTTATTCACTGGAGACTAACTGCTCAAAGTTTTTTAATAAAAACTTAAACTGAGGTGTTATTAAACTTTTGATTGATAGTAGTGTAGTAGGTTCTCAAATTTCAAATTTGATGATTCAAAATGATAAACGTTGCAGCTTTGCTGATGTTTTCACCAACATGCAGAAGAAACTTTGACATCTAGATAGAGAAACAAACATTTTTACACATGGGCATAAAAAGCTTACATATTAATCACTGCCAAAAAGGTATTTTAAGCATTTATATATATTTTTTTCCCCCTGTGACACATTCAATGGCTTTCAAAACAATTTGCATCCAGCAGTAAATGCCCTCTCTTGTCATCTGTCTTTTTGTTGTGTTCATTTATGAAATCAAGTGAGAGAATAAAATAAAAACATATAAATGGAACATCTTTTTCCATGTAGGTACTAAATGAGACATGGATGAGCTTCATGTTTTATGTCTACCTCAGGGAAGTGTATGGCTTTAAGTTGTCTTGCAAATGTGCCTGAACAATGAATGTTTACATTTTGCTCTTGGTGCTGGAAAGCTCCACGGATCAGCAGTCACAACATGTACATTTTGCAAAGCTGTACAAAATAGCATTGATTGTTAAATCTTCAGACCACAATATTGCACTCACGCACCAGGAGGTACTGCCTTGTGAAAAAACACAGCTTGAATTTCAAACACGGGAAGAAGCGATCCAAATGCGAGATTCAGCTTAGACTGGAGTCAATCTCAAATGACACATTCAATTAACGAACAGCAATAAGCATCAAGCCAAAAAAAGGTATGCGCACACTTGCACACTCACATACGCACACATTCACCCACATATATATGTATATATAAACAGCTGGCTTTTTGTTATTTGACATGACTATCCATTACTGCCCTGCTGTGTGCCTTATGTGTCAGAACAATGACGGAGTGGCCTCATAACTCACAAAGAGCAATGCGGATTCACTGTGGGTTTTGAAATGTAATAAAGAGTCTATAAGTAATTTGTTGACTACTTACTCACTAGGGCTATTTAATCCTTACAATGTATAAACATCTTTGATATTAAACTGTCGGAAATATTTTGCACATTAGCTGAAATAAAAGGATATCTGGACTGCCCTTGTGTTATGTCATTATTCCTTTAAAAATGTATATATTTTTTTCTTCTTTTTTTTTTTCCCCCAGTAAAGAATGGCAGTTTCAGATATAACCTTTGATCCCTCAGACTAAAATCAAGGCCTCTTTTTCCACCAGTACATAAATTTTAATATTTCTTTTTTTCTCTCGCGCTCTTTATAGTTCATTAAGGGAATGACAGACATGCTGGGACAAATATGATACAGTCCTTAGAGTTGTTCCATGAATCTTCTTCATCTTCCTGAAATGCTTTTCATCACTGCCTTTTCCTTTTTTTCTCTTTAAGAATTATGCTTACAAAGTTAATATTACATCAAAAGGCAGAAAAGGTCCAAAAATGAGAAAGAGAAAAGAAAATCAAGATTAATATCCCCTCATAGTTCATTTGTTGGGCGTTTGTGTGTTGAGTTTGCTGTCCTTCTGTTCATGTCACTATGTTCAACAGAGTTTCGCAGTCAGGTGATCCGACTGTTTTAGTATTTCTGTGCTGTACATGTCCAAGGCATGATTAACTCGAATCATCTCGCTGTTGTTGAGCTTGAGCCGATGCTTCAGCATACATGAGAAGAGGTCCAGCTGGGGTTTGCCAGGTGCAGATGGAGGGGCAAGGCGGTTAATCCGATCCCTAATGTCCAGGAGCAGGAGCATGACAGATGAGGATGAGTAGAACTGAGTTCCTTGTGTGTACGACTGGTTGACCTGCTGCACAGCACTGCGGAGCAGGTCGGCATTAAAACGCAGGCTGTAGCCGAAAACTTGGATATCAGATATTTTGATGTAGATCTGCCGTTTGTTCGGGTCCGCGAGATCCACCGGACCCTGGCCTGTGTCATTGCGTAGGCCCGTCGGGACCTTCGCGCGGCTACGCAGGTAGATGTGCACCGTCTCAAAAAAGGTCTTCCACCGGTTGCCCAGCAGGAGAGTCCAGTTGAAGCACTGGGTGTTCTGCAGTCGTACCTTTTCCCAGCGTGGGTAGCCGTGTTCCCCGAAGGGCATGCTCCAGCCTTCTGAGTGACTGCCACTGAACGGGTTGACGTAAACAAAGAACATGGGATCAATGCTGCTATTTCGCATCTGGCAGATCTTCATTGATAGGCCGATTATCATGTGGAGGTAGTCCATCCGGTTTTTGTTACTTTTCAGAGTCAGGGACATGCGCTTACGCCATCGGGGGTCAAAGAATGTCTCCAGGCGGATCTCGTTACTGATGAATGTAGTGTGAATGTACAGTCGTGAATCCATTTTCTGCAACAGGTATTTGAGTTCCAGGTCCTGAAAGTCCAAATCAGTTTCGAAGCTGATGAACTGCTCGCTGCGCTCTGAGTCCACATTCTGGGGTTCACACCGGCCGCGGTACAACTTGTAACCCTTGTTGCAGGAGCCACATTGCGAGATGTTGGCCAGGCTGCACATAGCACAGCTGTTGTTGCCGCCTATGACACACGGGATGGGTCTCAGGCACAGGGTGACGCCTGTGTGGCACACGCATGTCCTTTGGCTCTCCAGGAAGGTCCCCCAGAACCCGTTCTCATTACAGTAGAGGAAGGACTGAACCCTGTTGAGCCACTGCATCACAGACCTAGAAAGACACAAAAGAAGAAAAAAACAATACATAAATACATTATTGCTGTTACATTTTCCATGGCTTACTGTGTTTTTTTGGTTGTTTTTTCCCCACCAGAAGATCTTTGATTTTGATTAATTTGTGACAATGTGATGAACGGTTTGTGATGACAGCTAAATTATCACAGTGGAAGCTTGGTTTTAATTGTGTTCTATTATCTCCAAGTGTTAACAAGGTGTCTCAACCACACTGAAATGAATCAACACCGCTGACAAGAAAATAAAAATAAATGACCTGCGTTGTTTACCAGTGGCACAGTTAGATGATAGATAGATAGATAGATAGATAGATAGGCCTTTAGAATTACCTGGTTTTCTACATTATGTGCCCATACAATACATACATACAAGCTAATCACAGATTGTTGAATTTATTGACCAGAGCCATTGTGTTTGTAGAAAAAAATAAGCGATCCCTTGGAATTAATAACAGGTCGAACACCCTTCAGCATCAGTATCCTCAAACAACTGCTTCCACTGCAGACGATTAGAGGTATTTTGGATCATTCTTCTGATAGAACCGCTTCAGGTTCATACTTTTTGGATGTGTGGCCTAAACAGAGTCATTCCACAGCATCTCTATTATCGGTTTAGGTCTGGGCTGCGACAGAAGGACTCCAACAGGTGGATTTTCTTCATGACACTTCCTTCATCCTGACATGTCATGGTCCTTCTGCAGCAGTCAGCTTTCATTATGCTTTAACTGGCGGAGAGCCACACTAACAATGTCTTGTTAGATGTCAGATACCTTAATAACTTGAACTTGGGAATTCATTTCAACTGTTCAAGCCCGGAGGCAGCAAAGCAGCCCCCGAATCATGATGGGATGATGTTTTCGTATTGGTATGCAGTTCCCTTTTTACCTCTTACCCCACACACATGGTCCTATTTGTTCTTTCTGTACAATTCATCAGTCCACAAATTATTTTCCCAGAAGCATTGTGTGAGTGTGAAGTTACTCTTTGGCAAACCTCTGGCATTCATGACATGTCTTTTTATAATTTGTTTCCATTTGAAGAGAAGTGGCTGCTCGAATAATGTCCCACCAAGGACACCATACAACCATGTACCATGATTTGCATATCAACAGGGACTGAGTGACTAGGAGGAGTGTTACTGCAGAGGCACGGTGGTGGAACATGGCGGACTCTGTGGAGGAGGACTTGCTCCATGATGTAGATACAAAGGCCTTACTCTGGGGTAATGAAATATACAATTCACCCTGGACATTTGAGCCTTGACATTTCTCTGGGCTTCATTTTTTTTCTTTTTCCACACTGATTCTTCTCCTTTGTGCCTCTCTTAGCTGCACAGTCTCTTCTAGGGGAAGAAGCCGCAGAAATAAATCATCTCAATTTCGGCTTGTTTTTCGGTTTGTCAAACAGAGCTAACATCTCCGAGACGATTTTAAAATTTAAATTTTCCAGCTTCATGTAAATCCACAGTTCTTGATCCTTCATTCTGAGGTCTCTTCTTAGTGAGGCATCATTCACATCAGGAGATTCTTCTTCTTTAAACTCAAAATGTAGTTTTTGATAAGCCAGACAAACACAGGTCCAATCTGGTTGTATTGAAATGGACTGCAGGTCTACCCCCAGCTTATTATTGTTTGTGTCATTAGGATAGACACAAACAGAGGTTAATAGAATAGAGGTTAATAGATTTATATCCTACATTTTGAATATTTTAAGATGAGGAATGAAACGATCTGTGTGTTATTTGTCACAAAACATTGTGTTTGCTTATTATTGGAGCTTAGATGTAGATCTAATCATATTGGAAGACACATTTATTATTAAATGAAGGAGATTTCAAGGGGGTCACTTACTTTTTCATGCCACAGTATTTTAAAAACATCTAGTCAGGATCGTGAACAGGGTAATTTCTCTCCTTCAAGAGAGGAGTTGTGTTATTTCACTCAAGTGGAAGGCATTACTTGTTATTCTTATCATGTCTCCTTATTTCCCCTAAGGCATCTTTTCTTGTCATCCTGACAGTATTGGAACTTCTTTTTCTGACTATAGGAGATTAATTTGGAATCCTGATTTTTTCAGGGGAGAGGGATGGTCAAGGTTAGCTTGACATGTTAATGAACCTAAGCATTAACTATGATGGATGACATTGCATTCTCAGCAGGCCACTGAGCCCTCAAGCTACACCCAGAATGAGCCTAGAACAGATCACCTATAGAGGACAATGGAAGCACATTGTTTGATCCTGGATTCACAATGTGGGGGGGAATTAAAGGAGTGCTGTAGTTTCCATGATCCCATATTCCCACACATTCACATGACCTTCATTTTTGTGAATGTAAATACTGCACATACTTAATAATAACAAGTATGTGTCTTTATTACCCCTCACAAAGCACATTTACAAATAAGTAGTGAATGGCTAGAAATCGTTTTGAGTGCTGAAGAATGATGGAGAATAAGAATGATTGACATAGAATTCCATTAAAATATAATTTGGAGCAAACCTACACCAGCAGATGTGTCAGACCCCTTGTGCTCATGGTTACAGGAATAAACATGTGGTGAAGTTTTCTGGGTGATCATGGTTTTTAAGGGCAAAACTTGGTGAGAGTTAGGCTGATAAAACATCCTTGGTTAGGTTTAGAAAAAGATTTTGGTTTGGGTTAAAAAAGGAATGTTCTTCTATTCATGAAAACAAACACGAGTTTAAGGCTGTGAAATGCAGGCTTCTTTACACGAGGCCACTTGAGTTCTTCCTTTGAAGGTAGATTTACAAAAAAACACAAATTTACAAGAAGAAAAACCTGAATATCTGAGTCATATAAATACACAAGAAAATCTAATTTAATGGACAGTTGAAATGATATTGCTGGTTACATCCATCCACCTAATTGGGATTTACAATTTTCTGTGAGGAACCTTTATATCCCTGAGCTCCGAGATCACCCCATGTTCCACTCTGCCCGTCATGCCCAGCACACAGCGCCCCCTCTCCATAACCAGCTCATCTCCACCCATCTCCAGCTTCACTCAACCCCCTGCCTCGGCAGTCTGCTCCCCAACTCATCCTCCTGCTGGTCGGTCCTCCAACCCCGCTCACTGCCCAGCCTCCATCGCCTGCTCTGCTCATTCCCCAGCTGACTGGTCAGCCGTCCAGTCCCACTCACAGCTCAGCCTTCTTTGGCTCCGTCCGGCAAAAATGCGCCATTTGCTCTGTGGCCTCGGCCTTCGCCTGCCAGAACCCTCATCTCTGCAATAAATCTGCTCTGCATTCAGGAGATCGCTAATATATATTCTAGGCTAAAATAAGAAGTATTAAATCCTACAGCAAAGTATTCTAATTTCATTATGTCCCCCTCTGCAGGTGATTTCTTGACAACAACACTCAGTTTCTGAAGATTGTCTTATTTTTTAAGCAAATCTGAGAGAAAAAACGTTTATGTTTTACTTGTAAATGTTTGATTTTACTAAAGGAAATTTTTTTTCTTGCAATATTACACCCCTTTCCAGGTATGTTTCTTTTTTGTATTCACATACACACTGGCATAAAAACTAGAATATCAAATGCCACATTAAATATTTCCAGTAGAAATATAATCACTGAACTTTGGGGAAAAAATCTAAACTTTTGCTGCATAGTATTTGCAGCGTGAATAAATTATTTTCCAGTGGTAGGTGGGGAAAAACAAAATAAAAAATGAATCCTTGTTAGATTCTGAAGAATGTAACTTCATATAAAATCATTTCAAGGGTGTTATTTATCTCTCAGAGATGAAGTGTAATTCCTCTAATCTTCTTTTAGCCATTTCCTTAATTTAGTGTGGTTCAAATTTCCAACTCTCTCACTGGCAAAATGTATATTCATCAAGAGTCGAAAGTTTAGTTCTGTCTGTGAATTAAAGTTATGTGCATTCAGTCTGGAGAGGAACATTTTCTCTGTATATTAAATCTAATGAATGAGAAACAGAGAGAGTTTGGTATCTTTTTCTCTAAGTTGCTCATTGATTAAAGTGTGTATTTTATGTCTGTGTCTGTCCTTTGAGTGCAAATTGTCTGTAGAGTTACATTATTGTCAATGTGGCCTTTTTTCTACACAAGAAATACTTTATCAGATAGAAAGAGCAACATCTTGGTTGTATGCTTTGGCTTTTGTTTGACATATTTGTTCCCAATGTGACATTGCATACGGAAACAGAGCCTGAAGTCATCTGTCTGATGCCAGAAGCATGAGAGTTGGCAAACCGCTAACTATGAACTGTTCCCAGACTTTGTCTCTGCCTTAAATTTGTCATGTTTGTTCTTGTATTCTTGCCCAAAGTCCACAGGATCATTTCAACACTGCAACACAGTCGCCCTCTGATTTCCACCCTTTGTTTGTTCAGTTGCAGACTGGATATATACTGTACCTTTGCGTGGACCTGCTATTTCTAGTGCCTGTTTGCTTATGTGCACTAGTGTGCTGGTATCTGCTTTTGGCTCTTCCTACGAGAAGAAATGTCTTAATCTCCTGGTGCAGGCCTGTGTTTGTGATTTTACTTCACATTGCAGTGCTGCAGTTTGGTCCACAGTGTCTTCGGAGAGATGGCTGGATCCTGTTATCTTTCCCCAGCTTGTGTTTGCTGCCCACTACGGCATGAATATAAGAGTAGCTACCAAGTAGAGACCTGCCAGTACACTGGGTTTACTATATACCCTGGTGAAAGATTCAAATGGTAGCACTGCCAACAATATCTTTTACTATCATAAGTGTGATTATTATTGTTTTCCGGGGAACTGTGAACACACCTCTCGCCTTCTTTTGCAGTTTTGTTTTGATCAGCCACGAGGGAGGCAGAGCAGCCACAGCAGGGGCAGCGAACCTTCCTCCTTGTGTTTCTAGCTATGAACCCTCGCTTCATTTGCCATCACTTGCTATTCTTACACTAGCTAGTTGGTCTGCTTTAGCACAACTTGTTCATGGGTGCTGTCATAATATTCTCTGAGAGAGTAGGCATTCGTTTTACATCAATGGCAAAACAGAAAGTTGCTGTCTCCAGTTGACACACACCATGTCCTTCCTCACAACTGACCTTTATATGCCTCTGGTGGCCACAAACATGCATTTGACCCCCCCAGTTATTTTTCAGCTGTTGGTACTGATAAATTAGATCAGATCTGGAGCACGTAGGCTTAGTGGTCCTTAGGACATAGTAGTCCCAGCCTTCAGCGAGGCTCTCTCAGCCCTGCCAGCAACCTCTCTCCATTTTGTTTGGCCTTTGGTTTGGTTCTACCTGTTACAAGGTAGATTAGTTCCAGGGGAGAGGCCAGACTGAGAGTGATTCAGTGTAGAGCTGCTGCTTTTTCGTGTCAAAAGAGGTGGTTGGGGCATGTGATTAGGATGCCTCCTAGGCACCTTCCACTGGAGGTCTTCCAGGCACGTCCAACTGTTTGGAGGCCTCAGGGAAGACCCAGCAGATGCTGGAGAGATTATATATCTCATCTGGCCTAGAAAAGCCTCGGGGTCCCCCAAAGGGGGCTGTTGCTCGGGATTGGGACGCCTGGACTGCTTTGCTTGACCTGCTGGTACCGTGACACAAACATGGATGAGCAACAGAAAAATGGATGGATGGATGGATGGATCTCTTGGTTGTGACAAACTGGATCTGAAATAATTCAGGATATTGAAGATAACTTTTGTTGAAAAAATAAATAATTGCAAACAGTTTTTTTTAACAGGGGCCTCACAGTTAAAACTATTCCCGTCATTTTTTATTAGCTTTTCATTATTGCATTGGACACAGGCCCAGTCATTATGATCCCTCCTCTGATTGTAATAACAGCGGAAATCTCCATTCTGAAGTATTGAGCATAAACATATTTTATCAAATCAATGCCTCCTTCAATAAGCTATTTGAGTGCACCATGCAGCCAGTTTTATTTTTGCCTTATTTTTTATCTAAAGCAATGGCTTTCCTTAGATTTGCCATAGGAAATTAAATGAAAACACACTGGAATGGAAGCCGTTTGTTTTCACTCTTTGTTTGTAATGGGGTATCAGACAGCCCTGGTTTTCCTATAACATGCATCATAGCTCCTTCTCATTCAGGTGCAAGGAAAAAGAAAAGCTGAAAAGAGAACATCAGAGCAGGAGAATAGCAACTTCCATTAGAAGAAAATGGAAAAAGCCGGACCCCTTACCTCGATGATTCTATGTGTGAGGATCGCTATAGTGTGAGGCTGAAAAAATATATGTATATGCAAAGATTGCGATAAAAAAATGAGAACTTTAATGGTAAACATAAGCAGTGCCACGTCAAAATCAATATAAATTAGGGCAAAGCAGTTAATCATATGGAGGGTACACTCATATTTGTAAATATGCTTGACTTTGAACATGAATAATTAATGGGTGCAAATTACTTGGCTGGGAGTGATGCTACTTCATATCTGTCACTATTAATCATTTATACCAAAGACAAACTGCTATGTTCATTCTTCTTGAAGCGAGCTGCTATACTCATTACAGGAAATGCAAGAGCAAATCCAATATAGCTCACGTATTAAGTTTCCACACGCTTATTGCAGTGAGTGCTCACAACAAGAATTTACAATGCTTTTTAATGACTGGATACCTGGTGCTGAGGTCAAGCTCGGAAAATCGTGAGGTGACACGTATTTGTTATTATGGACAATGCATCTAGGCGCCTGACTTTCATTAGCTGATGTAAATATGTTTATTGACTGAACTTATTTAATATACAGCGGTGAGAGGGCAACGTGATTTAAGACTTAAAATCTTTTTTGGATAAGCATAACTTGATTGCACCAGTTTACATCATAATAATTGCACTCAGTAATAAGCAACTTTCCCTTGTTCCATATCGCATCCATAATTTAATTAAGCTAAAACCTGCTTTGAGTGGCAGAATATGGATGCCCTGCTAAGGCTGCATGTAGGAAATAAAATGAATGAGACTAAAGAGGACCAGTTGTTCAGGGAATGCATTATTATTATTATTATTATTATTATTATTATTATAACAGTTTATCTATTGTTAATTCCCCTAACCCTTTACTTATATTCACAGTTATACCTGCACTGAGGGTGTGCGCCAAGTTTGAAATGTTTTATTAAGTAGCTTCTAGGAGACTTAAATAAAACAAATCATTAAAAAAAGTACTTTTTCTTAACTAGCTTGCCAAAGCAACCAAGCCTTAGCAAAAGATATTCTTATTACCTTTCCTGTGCATTGCAAAAGACACATCCCTTTGATGAAGTATCAGCCTTTTTGAAAAGTATCAAGTTCTAGTGTACTCTCTTAGTATGTGTATTATTTGTAGTACAAAAACTGATACACATAAGTATATCATCTGTCTAATCTTGGCTACTTTGATTCCTCGTCGGACCCATGTATTTATCCTTCCCTCCTCAAATGCACTGCAATATCACATCAGAGTTTTCAGGAAACATCTGAATATAGCATCATTCTGAATGGCACTGAAGTCTATAACACGCAAAGGTTAGAGGAAGATGGTACAAACCCTTGGGAGCTACTTTATTTCCCACATGTTGATCTGACAGAGTCGTAGAGTGTGAAAAACTGGGGTTGGTCTGTGAGCTAAGCTGTGTTCCAAGTGACCCCTGGGGCTCCAACATGCACAGCTCTGAGGATTCCTCCCAGTAGAAGAGCCTGAATGGTGCTAAAACCACTAAGTCAGTGAACATGATTCTCACAGTGACTCTCCAGGTGGGAGTATGCAGAGAATAGCATGTGGGTGACAACGTCATCCTACCCATTGTCAGCTTGATGTATGAACTGGAGGGGATCCAAATGGTCTCTCACGAGGGAGCCGGCCTGCTGTCACTTAGAACCCTGGTGTGCCCATCCTTGGCCACTGGGGCCAGGCGAGATGTTTTTCACAGCATCATCAGGCCACTCTGCAGTCTCACTGACAGGTTGAAAATGTGCTGGAAGGCCTCCCTGAGGTGTTTGGCACACACCTTGAAAAGACTTGGGCTGATGCTTTATGGGCCTTCAGCTTTGCTTCAATTCCCTCATCCTGTGATCAGCTCTTATAGACTGCCCAGAGGAGAGGTGAGGGCTGGAGTCCCTGTTGGCGCTGGGCGTGGGGGTGCATTTTCTCTTGAATCAGGGGGAGAGGCAGGTAAGCAGGTAATGGAATGATATCATTACTGACTGATGACATGGAGTGGGGAAACCCTTTAACATCGTAACTATGCAGTTAAATACTGAGCAGATTACCATTAGCTCTCATCCAACAAGACATAACCGGGGTTTCATGAGCCTTGGGAAGGCACAAAATGATATTTTGTATACCAAGTTATACCCATTTCAAAACACAAGTGTATACCTGTATAGTGGAAGGAACATTATCTAGGAACCCCTGCAGAGCTATAGACCACTTATTCCCACTCAGGCTTGTATGCACAGTGTATTCACATGCACACAGAGGTGATGAAAACAAATAAATCCTCCATCCGATGCAAAACTGTCTCTCACACAAGCAAGCAAATAAACACGCCGCTCTTATTTCCAGTGCCATCAGGCACCCTTGATGTGTACTCCATGGAAGAGGGAGCGCATACTGTGGCTTTTTGATAACACTTCAGCACAAACCTCTGCCAACTCTCACACACAAGTGTGGTTGTGCTCCTCCTTTCCCGTCGGTGACAGTTGCTCATTTTCAAACCACTTAAATTAATATTTTACAGATTATGATTCCATTAATACGGGGGCATACCCTACATTGCACCGTTTTAAGGGTGTTCCAGTTGGAAGCAAGGAACTTTGCATATTTTGCAAGGTGTTTTCTGATTTTTGTTTCTAATCTCAGAGACTGGATGGGGAAATTCCAGGCTTTTCAGGCAGTGCTGACACCAGGGTACATCTGCAGCAAGGCTCTTAAGCTGCAACTGCAGTGGGTGGTGACAGATGTGTGCAATGACCTATCAAGAAAACTCCCACAGCAACATTTTCTTCTCAGACTGCAACGTGAAATACAAGAGTGAGCAAGAGTGCTTTGGGCATGTGCAAGCCTCAGCACTAAGTTGACTTGATGGACAGAAACAACAGACCCATAAGTTGAAATGTATAATGGATGACATCCTTACTGTTCATGCTTCATAAAGTAAGAATCAATATAAAACCCTAACATCCCCTCAGAGAGGAGATCACTCCTTTACAACACAAAAGCAAATATCCCAAAATATCACGACCAAAAACAGCACCCTTGGTTTTTTGTTGCTAAATAAATCCTCATCACATTTCCAGCGTGAGGGGGGAGGTCGTGTTTCTACCCACCTCTCCCTAGGCATCTGGTGGTTGGGGTTGTGGTGACAACGGATGCTGAGGCCAAAAAGCTTGCGGGCGGTGCGCTGGATCTTGAGCCGCTGAATCTCCAGGGAACTCTGGAGCAGCCTGTATCTGGCTTGCAGGTCCCAGTCGCTGCCCCAGAGGAGATGCACACTGCTGATGGGAAGGAAGTGAGTGGAGGGCAGCCTCTTCAGGAAGGACTTGAACTCATCTGGATAATAAAGAGAGACAGAGATGGAAGGAGTGAGCAGATTGCATAATAACATCTGTTTTCTGGCAAGACTTGGCCAGACAGATAAGTCAAAAAAGTGGCTGGGCTAGTTCAGGTATTTTAACAGATCAGAAGGAATCGTCATTATCAACTGAAATATGAGGAAACAATTGGTTTCAATCCATAGCTATAAACTTGGCTATCTTATCGAGGAGTTTCCCTCATGTCTGTTCTGGATTGGTTGCTAAGAATACATTCTGTCAACTGAAGCCCTTTTCAGACATGACATCCGAAAGGGCGCCAGAGAACTGGGTCAGGACTTTCTCCAGAGTTTTCCAAAATGAAGCTCAGAGACGTTCACAACAGCAACAAATCATCCACAGGATTCAGGGGAGGGGAGAGAGGGAGCAGATATTTCCAAATAAAACATGAAACAGAGGAACAGAGGAACAATGTTATCAGAAAAGTATTGCAAATGAAGATTTTATTCCATGTGCGTCATTGTTATTGGTTTAGAAAATAAGGCCAGAAAACTGTTGCCATTATCTTTTAATATTCACCAAACCAGCCTCCTGTGATGTTTTTAGGCCAACCAGAGGTCTGTCTATGTTTCTAAATGCCAAAGGTTGCTTTTATAACATGTTCAATTTATCTGCGTCTGTTGTGAGAATATCAAAAGGGAAATGAGATCTCCCTGGCACAGTAAACACCCTCTTCTTCTGATGCTCCACAGACTTGTTGAAGAGGGACCCATTTGTTCTCAGCAGTGGTGATGATGGTAATTCGTGTTCCTCTCTGCTTCCTCTGATCCTTTGTCCGTGTCCCCTCCCCAGAAAACCTGTGAGCCCATCTCCCTGACCCCTGGTTTTTGATACAGGTCAAATTTTATGCAACAATGGACACGCAGGTGTGAGTAACTTCAATGGCAAACACGCAAGGATAAAAACAACTTTTATTTGGTTTGTTAATTAAATGAGTCATGACTCTCTGAGAAGGTCATTATCATCTCTGAGGATAGATGTAAGTGCGTCATTAGAAATAAACAATCCAGCGCCTAAAGTGTCTCCTTAGCGATGTCAGTGGTTGAGATCGAGACAAAGTAGCCTCGTACAAATGTAACCGTCTCTACTCCGGGTCCGAATTTTGTCTGAATACTGTCATGGTTTAGGTGATGCATGACTATACACTGATTCGCGCAATGGATTTAAACCCTTAGTACTGAATAAAATTGGGTTTGAAGGTAAAGATGACACAAATATTGATGAAAAACTTCTTCACATCCACATCTCCGTATTCAAGACATGCAAAGACCTGTGCTGTATGCCAGTCGCCCCCACCCCCTCCCCCCTTCAGACCTCTCCAAGACAGTTTAACAGCATAAACCACGGAGCTGAGAGCTCTTTTTCAGTCGCAGCTGAGAAATGTCAGGATTTCCTCCTCTCCCCTTCCAGGCATGTCAGGGCTCCCTTCCCCCTTTTCTTCAAAGAAGCCAGATTCTCCTCCCATGTTTTGAACTTGCCATATTCCTCCACCCAGTTTTCAGAGATGTCAGGTACCGCCCTCGCCCTTTTCCTAGAAAAGCTGTGCGTCTTCAGCACCTTCAGAGTTGTCTGAGTCCCTCACCAAGGAAAACGGAAAAAAGAAATCAATTTTCAAGTTACTCCCCCAGTCCAGGTCAATAGTTGCCAAGTCCTTTTACACAAGCATCAAAGCCATCAGAGTTCTCCTCCCTGACATAGATTCCAAAGCGTCCACATACTCTCCTCGAATGACTCTCATCACAAGTCACCCAACACACCTTATCTAAAGATTACAGCCCTCGCTGCACAACTCCACTTTGCCCTTTGTGCCATTATATGTCAATTTGTGGCTCTCAGACATTTAGCAATCGTCACATATAAAGTTTCCAGGACT
Organism: Hippoglossus hippoglossus; assembly: GCF_009819705.1. NCBI lineage: Eukaryota > Metazoa > Chordata > Actinopteri > Pleuronectiformes > Pleuronectidae > Hippoglossus > Hippoglossus hippoglossus. The sequence goes on along the minus strand of NC_047162.1, from coordinate 9,921,583 downwards.
TACAACCTGTTCATTTGAATTTGAGATGTAGGCCTATGTTATGATTGTACCAAAGAAGATGCTACAATTTAAAAACAAACACATGCAACACAAAGGAAACAGTGTGTAATGTAAATGTAGTAGTTGGGTTGCTGTCGGGTTTCTCTTTATATTTTAAGGTCTTGACCTTATAATGTTATGATTTGGACCTTAAATTTGAACTGAATAGCTTTTATTTGAGTTCATTCATTTGTGGCCTTTTTGTGAAGCACTTTGTAACCTTGTTTTGATAAGTGCTGAATAAATAAAGTTGTCATAGTTAGATTTTCCAAAGAAACGGGCAATGGAAGTCAACAGAACATCCAATCCAATCAATTTTTTTCCATATTATCTGTTGCAGTAGAAGATGGTAATACCAGTTGTGACAAATCAAATCACTTATTTTCCTTCCTTTCAAAATAGAACTGACAAGGCCAGACGTTTTTATCCCCAAGAGGAAACAGGAGTCTTTGTAGGGGATGCACTGTACATGATCACCATGAGCAGCAGAAAAGCCTCTAAGCATTTTTTCCCATCAGTGCTGACATTGCTAACTCTGTATGGCGCATCCACATAGCTGTAAAAAAAAAAAAATATGATCATGTTGGTTTGATCATAGCGAGTCAGTGGAATACTAAGTAGGCTGAGGTGATAAAAGCGCCACCGTGCCGACATGCTTAACATTAACAAAAAAGCTCTTCACGTCAGTTTGGTTAGTCTACAGCACATCTCTCTGCAGTGATTCAATTTAATAACGAAATAAAATGTGTTATTAGTGGAAAACACTCCTCTTTTTAAATGTTCTTATAATATATCATATTTTAACATTTTTGATTCTGCTTTCAATATGTGAATCGAGGAAACTGTGCTATCCTTTATGTAACCCCCAAAAAACGTGTTGTGCACTCTCTACACACACCTCTATGACTCACATTAACTTCCTTTCTATGGGACATAAATATATGTATCTGTTCCTGGCAGGTTTTATTGGGACACTTGTACATGCCATCAATAATAAATACAACAGCTGGGCAAAGTCGTACTCTTTTCTTCACCGTGTCCAATATTCTACTGTGTCTTGTATTTGCATCAACGGAAACAGACGTAGTTGCCATGACATTCAAGCAGTGGGCCTAGGAAGGTAATCTTATTAGCCACCATTTCCTCCGTATGTACAAATCCATGCATCTAAATAATACAATAATTTGTCAGTGCATTCCAAAGAAGGCCCATAAGAGTGTTTCCTGATGGATTTTCCAAACATAAAACACTCACTGTGGTGGTTAGAGGAAACGGATGTTTACCATCGGATCGAGACAGAAAGCAAACCCCCTTCTCTTTGGAGTAGGAATAGCAAAATTGCATTAGCTGCACTTCAATACACATTGACCTTCACGATATGATATTTTGCAATAATACGAAAATTTCACGCTACTTTCTGCAGTGAAAATAAGGGAGTTTTGGTTTCTATTAACTCTGGTAGTGAACGAGAAAGGTCTCAAGTGAAAACGTATCAAACATTTTTAAGGGTCATCAAGCACAATAAACATTTAGGGACTCAAAGATTACTAACTGTCAGAACTCTGCATCTGTGCCCTTTAAAGGGGACATGTTATAATTTTTCAAAATGCCAAAACCTTTGGTAAAGGGAGCTTGTCCCGCCCACAAAAAAACCCGCTGATCCTGAAGAACCTGTCACACCTCGTGTAGTCCAGCTACAACGACCAGCGACTAGTCCGTCACGCCCCCAAAACAAAACCATGTAAAGTGAGATCCGACACTGGCAGCGGTTGACCAATCACAATAGAGTGGTCCAGCTGGCCAATCAGAGTAGACTGGGTTTTTCAGGGAGGGGGCACCTAAAGAGACAGGAGCTAAAACCAAATGTTTCAGACAGAGGCTGAAAAGAGGAGCCACAGTTTTTCTGAACCTGAAAATGAGCAAACTGTGTTTTCACTAATAATATGCACTTAATTAATTAATATTGCTAAATGTGTCAAGAATTCTTCATTTCCCAAAAACCTGATACGTTTTAATTCACATCACATATCATTTACATAATTATCATGATGTGCTAAATGAAAATTGGATGGAGTTCTAACTTACCAGAGCTCTCGAAGTCTTTATAAGAGGTAGCCCACGACTCAGACATCCCCAGCAGGGTGTTCTCCATGATCTGGATGTCGGTGATGGGACAGTTGCATTGGGGATACTCCTCGGCGCATTGGCAGATGCACTGGTTGCTGCGGCAGACGTACTCTCCCTCTCCATTGCACATAATGTAGCTCAGAGCGGACTGGACAAATTTCTCCTGCAGGTATTCTGGGAAAATTACCTGAAGACCTGGAAAAGAGATAAGTGGGAGGTTTTAATCAGGCATAATGCATTCTTTATTGTTGTGATATGAAGTACAAGCTAAGAAAAAAATGCAATCCCGCCCTTTGTTCATTTGTCTTGATGTTGGAAATCAGTGAATAATTAGAGACAAAAGAAATGTAGCGTTTATATAACTGAAACATACTAGAAAGTAAACTCCTCTTTATAATTTAAAAAGATACAAGATCTAATGAAGATGTGTATGAAAAATGTGCAGAGGACAAATTACGGCAAATTTCTTTTTCATTAAATGTACTTTATACTTAATAGAGTAAAAACAGCATCTCCACAATGGTATAATAAACACTTATGTGAGAAAAAAAGTTACTAGAATTGAAAAAAAGTGGGTGTGAAATGGCTGACTGCTCCTCCAAGATTGCTTTGTGTCATAAGCACTCATTCGGTACTTTTAAAAAGAAGTGCTTCAGATCTCTCCTGTGTTCGACTCGAGTCGTTTCTGTCTGTGGTCACTCATCATGTGGCAAAGTATAACAGTGATTGATCAGTGCTCTCTGGTGCCATGTTGGTTTATTCAGCACAGAATTTGTTTCCCCTTCATTCACGTTGTGTTTGCATACTCAACTTTGAAAGAACACATTCCATTCTCACCACTGACAAGGTATTTATAATATTTTAGACGGAGCCAATGCATATCTCACTGTGGGGATCTCATAAGTGAAGGTGGGTGAGCAGTAAAGGCGTTCTCCTCAGTCCAGCCCCAGATCAAATAAATCCTGAGCTCTACAAGCCACTGGATTGGAAAAGAACTAAACAGATTTTTTTCCTTGTTGTATTAAACTGCATCTTGCGAGGCAATATTTTTCTTAATGGGTTTACCTGTGCACAAACAGTGCTTCAGCAGAAAATATGCAACCAGGAGCCAGAACATAATATGTTATTGAATGATGAATGATTGCACTGTTTTTCGTTTTTTCCCCCCACCCACATAGTATTTTCACCCAAAGGTGAAATCCATTTATACAAACACTCATGAAACAACATAATGTTGCTGAAATGAAAGGGAAAGTGAGGCTATAATTCACACTGCACGCATGAATTATTTTCAGGTTGGAGTCAAATTGCATCTGTTATTATGCATGTGGCAATTAATGCTGACGCACAACATACGCTAACCTGATAACAGTGGGTAATTTGAAAAGCGGATAGAAGTTTCAATACAATATGTGCCAATACTTGGCTCTGGAGCCAAAAGTACAACTTCAACATCTGCTGTCATGGCAACAGCCTTTAAAGAAAAGACTGTGTAATTAATCCTAGAATACTTGTCAATAGTCTAGTCATTATCGTGACTTATAATCAAGGTCGTTTCTGTGTAGAATAATGATGTAAATTACATTTACTGGAGAAAGAAATGTGATCTTGAGTTCCCATGTGTGGCCACCACAGAGGGCGATCTTTCACACTTTCAACTCCCCTGCCACGAAGCAACCTTTCCCTCGTAACGTCTCCTCTCATTTGAATATCACTCGCGTCCCTTCTCCTCTACACCTCATCAGAACCACTGCCCATCAGCTCTGAGGGGAACAGACGGAAGGGAGGGATGCAGCGAGTAAAAGGGAATGGATTGATCATGTCTGACCACAAAAGAGTTGGGTTGCACGGGGGCTTTTTTCTCCATCAGGCCTGTCTGCGGCCCCTGGATCCAATATTCATTTAGCTTGATGTATTCCTGGGCTTGAAACTTTAATGTGATTTGTGGGAGAATCCAGATGGCAAGTTCACGGATCAACGCGGCTCACTGACAGTGCTGGTGCCAGCGGCCGGGTGCACAATAACACCAAAGTGCCTCAGCCCTCCCTCTCTAGCCTCTCCTGTCTAACCATACCTCATACCCCCTACCCTACCATCAAACACACACACAAACACACACACACATTTTCTATTTTGAAATGAATGTGCTGGTGCTGGGAGATTGCAGAAGGAACCATTCTGGATGCTGACACTCAGGTCAGTACTATCAGTCTTGTGATCTCTTGTTTCCACTCTCTTCTTCCCACAGTGTTTCTGTCCCTTCGTTTTCAATGCTTCTCTCTCTCTCTCTCTCTCTCTCTCTCTCTCTCTCTCTCTCTCTCCACCTCTGCTTCCGTTCTCTGTACACATCTCTTCTGTCTTACTTCATTACACTCACTCCTACTCCCGCCACACTCGTGCACATGCCCCCTCGACTCATCCCCCCCATCATCCTTTGCCTCTCATTCACTCCATCAATCACGCTCCTCATTCGGGTTTCTTCACCTCTCCGGCTCCCCCCCCCCCCGATCCCCAACATTCTCCCACTCGAGCACGTACTCCACTACTGGATATTCGATGTCTCGTCCGCCCACTCCAGTGTAGAAATGATGTCATGCAATAAAAGTAAATCCATCAACATTTGTTAGTGCGGCGGGGAAGGGGAAGGAGCGGAGAGAGCTGGAGTCCTCGGGGCCCAAAATGAAACGAGAAACTAATCAGAGTATCGAAACATTTATCTTTGTGACTTTGCTGTGTTTGTGCAGTAACATGTGAAAACTCTGAGAGTAACTGGACCATAAATCCACGGTTAATATGGGGCCGAGGCAGGTACGTGGTTGAGGAAAACACTAGGTATTGGATTATCATCATTAAGGAGCTGCTGATGAAACGAAAGGTGCATATTGGAATTCCCATGCAGCCATTTGATAACCTCCAACTTCATGCTCTGTCAGTGCACATAATTCCCTGCAACCCCTATGCCTGGCTTGCTCTAAATAAATAGCGCCTCAAAATGGCAGTTAATCTCACTGCATACATCAGAGGCTGATATATTTTCTTCACGTAGGTCGGAGGATATAGGCCCTCAAACATTCCATGAATGCTAAAAAACTCTGCAACTGTGACTTTGCCTTTTCATTATGTCTTCCTGGAGAGCTCTATTTTTACATGGTGATAGTTGGGGGGGGGGGGGTATGGTGAGGGCCACAACTGAGGCTTGTAACTGCCTTGGCAAGCAGTTGCCTGCTTATTGCAATGCCACGCTCCGCCTCATAAGTTACCCTTTCATTAAAGATTAATTGACCATTGTGTGGCCGCAATTTTGCAAAATAATCATTACTTAATCCACCGGTGCAATAAAGTGCATTACTTCGATGGGGGGGGGGGGGGGGGGAGGCTTTAAATTACCATTGGAGATTACTGTTGCAGCCATGATACAAAACCGAAGACCTCTGAACTGGAAGACTGCCTGTGTTTCCCCCTCAGTACATGCAGACCTGCCCAGGCTGCCTCCCAGACACTTGAAACAGCAGGGGCATATAGTTTTAAGATTTGCTGCGTTGGCCCATTTCACATGAGTGACAACTGTGCAGGTAAAGGTGCAGCTAAAGTAGCTATTTATCCACTTTTCATTTCTTTGCATAAATCGCTTTCCGGTCTTTCACAGTGTGTGTGTCTGTGTGTGTGCGCACGCGTGAATTGGGTCTGACAGAGAATAACATGTTCCACTGGAGCTATTCTCCGCTCTCAGAATATGTTAGCATTTTTTAAAGTTCTGAATGAGGTGCGTTTTTTTGCATTCAAACGGATAATGTGTTGCTGAGTCTGTGCTGAGTAGATTATTGTAGATTATCATAAGTGTTGGAAGCACTCTAGAAGGCAGCAGCTTTTGTTGTCAAACAGGGCTGTTGATGCAAACAGTTTTTAGTTTTACGTCTAATCCAAGCGTTTGTGTGTGTTTAAAAATACTGAATGGAATCAATATTTTTATATCTCAAATGTCCTTTTCATGCCCTGTTTTTGTTTTTTCTGCGACATGAATATTTAGACATGGATGTATTTGAAGCAGCAAAGCAGCAGGGAGATGGAAAATCCCATTTCCTAGAGCAAATTAACATACAAGTGGCTGCATATGCATACATGAGACACTGTACTGTATGGGAGCCACAAAAAGACTTACAGAACACAATGTGTTTTGCACCATGTCGATATATTGTTCGCTTTGATGGAACCTACTAATATGTGTTGTTAGCACAAAACAGGGAAGCAAGGATGCCGGTGCGGTAATCACAGTAAAAGCATAAATTACGTATGAAAATGGTTTTGGCATTCGGGGCTCACTGCTCCTGCCTCCTGAGTAAAAAAAAAAAGGGAACTGCTGAAATTGCATGTGCAGGATTGAGGAGAGCAGACAGTCTGCGGAGGCAGATGAGCTCTCCACCGGCTGAGTTGTTGCCAGTTGTGCTGCACACCGGACACAGACACACAAGTCGAGTTAAAGACACTGATTACTTTTCTTCTCCGTCCCCCCCCCCCCCCCCCCGTGTGCATGATCACAGCGCAGCGAAAACAAATTTGTAATTTAAGTTTGGAATGATGCTAAATCTGTTCAAGCTGAATGTGATATTTTCTTTTTGTTGTTTTGAATTTGGATATTAGGTGTTTTACAAAATATGGCTTCAGCATGTAATTAGATATCTGGTTGCTGTTGGCCGCCCGTGCTCTTCTGTTGCACTGCTCAATCTGTTCCGTCGTGCGCTGCCATGTGTCCCCGCACAGCAGTAGCAGTCGGGCCTCGGCTTGTGAGAGATTGTACCCGTGTCGCACATTCGCGTGCGCGCAAACACACAAGCGTGGTTGCTCGGGCGCGCGCGCAAACCTACACACCCCTCGTGGGCCCCTTGAAGAAATCACATGTTTTACAAGAACCCTGGAGAGTGGGGGAGGAGGGAACGTATGACAAGCTCTGACATTTCCATTTCAGCTATAAAAGACACAACTGCCCTCAAAGTGTCAAGACGCGCCGTATACACACGCCTCGGATCAAAAGCCCAGATTTATCACTGACATGAAACATCCCTAAATGCAAAAATAATGCTAATCTGTTTGTATCGGAACGCACGTGTTTGCTTTACATTGCGTTAAAGGGCAAACAATCTGCCGAGTCATCCAGTCGTGCAGTAATCTGAAATTGAAATCCAAACATTACACAAGCTAAACCTCGTGGGCTGCCTATACATATTCAAAACTTTAGAGGTTTACGTGTTAACATGTTATTCAATTTCTCAAATACTGTATCAGTGTACCGGCATCATAAACACTTAAAAATATATATACATGCAATATAATGCATAGGTATTACAAGTTCTTTCATCTTTATTGACAGGACGTGAACTGGGTAGAGGGCGGGAAAGACACGCAGCATAGGGCCAGGTCGGAATCAAACCTGCGGCCGCTGTACGAGGACTCAAGTCTCCCTGTGACTGTGGAGATAACACATTTTTAATATTGGCCTCATTGTACACTCAAGTTTTATGACTTATGACTTAACACAATATGCTGGTGACCTCTTCAGGGTGTACCCCATCTCCTCCCCAATGTCAGCGAGCTCCATCCGCCCCAGCCACAACCCATAAATAATAAGCCGTATTGATAATACATGGATGGATGGACGGACTTAAAACCTTTGCATAACACCCGAGTGATGAATGCACATTGACTTACTATAAAGAACAATTTAAGTGTTTGTAAAAGCAGCTTTAACTAGGCTACTACAAGGTCTCTTCTCTGTAAAGAGGAGGAATAGAGTACAGATGCCCTCAATCTATTCATGAGACAGAGTCTGTCAGCGATTGAAAAAAGACTGAGTGGAGAACCATGGCACTTGCAGAAATGGCAGACTGCAGCTGGCAAGTGTGAGTGAGGGGGGGGGGGGGGGGGAATAAGGGGGAGGGGGGGAGGGGGGGATTTATGGTCATCTCGTCCCCAAATGGAAACTGGCTCTTGATTGACCACTTCCGATTGAAAGCTGACCTCCCGGTCAACACGGAGAGATTTCATCAGGTTCTGGGGATTCAGCATGTTAGAGTGACGCGAAATAAGAAATGAAAAAAACACGTGCAGCCATCCATCTTGAAAATTGTCCAGCGTTGTCACTGCCATGAAGGAAAATGGGGACGCACGTTTTCATAAATGGTCTCTGCTGGACAACAGGAGCCTGTCCGAGAGGTGGTTCGCTGCCTCAGACCACCACTGTGACAATCTATGAGGCATAGCCCGATTTACCCAGCAATTTCGAAAGCAGTTTTCAGACATGAACTCTGGGGGATGACCGCAGAATTGGGTCCAGGCTTTCTCTGGAGTTTGCCTCACACACATGAACACAAAGCTGGAGATTCTCCGCTCGGCACAACAACACACACATCTCTATCTAGGCTGTAGCGTGTTAATGCCGCTGCGGTGAACACATGTTTTTGTTTTTGTTTCACATCGATAGTGGCATCGGCCCTTATTACCAAAAGCTCTCATGACATCTTTGTCTGTGTCTTCCACGGAAATGGCACCTCACTTTTTCATCCTGAGAAATTTGGATTCTTTGGATTTTTTCCAAGTTTTGCGTCGGTCGCGCAATTTTATTTGTTTAATTATCCCAAGGCACTTTACATAGTGAGGTCAAGACCTTGAACAATTAAGCCAACAATTCTAACAATGAGCAGCAGTTTGGCAAATGTGGATTTAAAAAACTCCCTCATAAAGTGGAAGAAACCTCTGGCAGAACCAGACTCACTGTGGGCGGCCGTCTGCCTCGACCGGTTGGCAGGTCATCAACATGCCCACTCACTGGCGGTAAATCCTGCGGAGGATCTCTTGCTGTGTTCCCATATCAGCTCATCCGAACACTATCCAAACTATTTAATCGGGAGCGTTCAGAAGTTCTCCCTCGGACCTTTTGCATTCACACATACAGCCCCTCCGGAGAATGTTTGGAGTTTCCGTTCAGTGAATGTCTGAAAGCAGCATAAGAATTGTCAATCATCATGAATCCATGTTTGTATAATTAAAATGAAAGACGGTTTAAAGGCCAAACAGTGTTTGTATGTCTAGGGAGACAGAGGCAAGAGAAAGAGCAGGGTCGGAGAGAAAGATGATAAAAAAAAAATACCTCTGTGTTTACTGCCGCTAGTCCGACGTTTGCTCTCCATGTTCTGCATCAAAGATTTTCCTTCTGTAAACGCCTCGCTAATAAACCAAGGACACTGTGTTTACTGATATACTTTAGTCTTCAAATCAATTTCTCAACAAGTCTGTCATCAAAAACAACTTAATTGATTTGTATGTTTGTTTGTCCTCCCCCCGCAATGTTTGCAGCTTTTTCACTTGAAAAAGAGCGACAGGCATCGAGCGACAGAGCAATGAGTATCTAATTCATCACTCTCCGCACGACTTGCCTACAGGGCCAGTTTAATTTATTTTCACTTCACCACTTTGAAAACTGTTGGCTCAGGCTATTCTAACATATTCATAAATCTTCCGAGATAGGCTCATGGCTCTTCCAAGATGGGCTCTTGAGGAAACCGGGGGGGGGGGAAGGGAGAGAAAAGCATGTGGTGGGGATAGAAGGAAGCAAATTAGTTTGCTTTTGTTTTGATGCTTAATTATGACAGCCATATTGGAGGTGATTGGGTCCTTGCAAGGTAATGGCTTGTTGGGGTTCCAGGGCCTTTCAGCTTCCGTTGGCCCAGTCACTGCACTGCATGTGACTAATTTGCTGTTTTCACTACAAATTACACACATGCTAATTCAGTCTTCTGCCTAATACACAAAAAGCCCCTTTCATTTTCTATTTAACAAAAATACCACCAAGTCAAATAAAGTGATCAATGATAAATACTAGCAGATGGCTGGACTTTAGGATTTGAAAATAATATAAAAACAAATGGACTTTCTCCCAACAACCTGAAACATACCGTGTAATAAGATTTTAAGTAAACAATTAAAACCCTGACAATTTCCCTGCCACACGCTAATTCCCTCTTTCCTTTAATTGTCACGCCTTAATAATAGATTTTTTTTTACTTCTGGGTCCCGGGGGAGGCAGAGGGTGAGAATCCAGCCAAAACCAATATCATCAGGTTTCTCGGCTTTAGCCTGGAGAGTGGACAAACAAAATAAAGAACAAATTAATGTGGGGGAACCTAAGTGTATTTAAATCCCAAATTGCAGTGAAGCTAAATAGTGCCGATTGGTTCAGAATAAACAAAACGGGATTGTCTTCCGTTCCGATTGGAGAGTTTCAGATTCATGCGTTTCGCTGCGGATGCACTGTTTGTCTTTGCCGCAGCTGATAATTTAAGACACAAAAGAGGTCGATTTTTATCATGTTCAGTTTCATCAGCGTGTGCGAGGGCTGCTCTGTTATTTATTTGGGCTGACAGCTTTAAGATCAATGGGTTCCTCTTGCATGTCCACCAGTATAGTTCTCTGCTAATGACACGTTCCGATGCTCATCTGTGCCGGAGTCCTAGTAGCTGCGAGTGAAACGGTGCGTGTAGCATGCTACACATGCCAAAAAAATGTAAAACTGAAACCTCCAGAGTCACATTAAGTTGGAGCAAAAGGAAAGTTTAATAGATCAAAGCTCTCGCTAAGTCATGCATGAAATCTGATGTGAAAAAAATGGTTCCAGTGCCATCTTTAATTCTGATGATTGTTGGGGGGAAAAAAGAGGGGGAAAATGGAGGAAGCACAAAGTGTTGGTTAATTTGCCAAACATTTTTACAAAGCAGGACTGTGGGCGAGCGGAGGACTGAGTTTGGACTGATAGGTAGCTCCCTTGATGTCAGATTCCACTGCAGCACTCTAAAGTAAATCTAAGTGAAAACAGAGGGAATATCCAGGGAGTGTCATATCCGCATTGTGTTATCTGGAGCTCACAGCCCCACCAGCGCACAAAGAGCAGACCACAGGGGTGAGAAGCAGAGAGAGAGAGAGAGAGAAAAAGAAATCCCTTTTTGAAAATGTCTCTTATTTTGGAAAGAAGTGTTTGACCACAACTAAATTCAGTCGTCGTACTTCTTTTCTTCCGCCAGTAGTTTCAACCAGAATGCTGTCTCAGGCTGTTTCCGAACCTAATCTCACCAAAACCAAGCTGTGAAAATGTTTGGTTACCAGCCTGTCCTCAATTCCTTCTATTTATTTTCCACCAAAGTTACATGCAGGCCTCGAGGTAGATAAAGTGCTGAGGTTCGGAATGAAAAAGTAAATAAAAGAGGGAGAGAAAAAGGCATGATTAAAAGTTTAATTAGAATATAATGAAACAGAGTGGGTTCGCTATTACTGCATCCTTGTTTAACTCACATGGTGCTGCATACTAATATGATCCCCTCTTCTTTTAATTCATAAGTAATTTAAATGGCTGGTCTAGATTAAGGTTTTTACGAGTTTCAAAAGGTGGCGGGGGTGTAGCAGCATTATATATTAAGGGATTTTGTTAAATATTTGGCAACTGGTCAAAGAAAATCAGACTTTATACGTGAGGAGTCCAAAATACGGATCATGATTAAGATATAGACTGAGTGACATCTTAATTTAGGAAAGAGACAATGATAAATAGCACGATGGATGGATGAGTGGATAGCTAGATGGTTGGGCGGATGGATAGATGAATGGACAGATAGATGGACCAATCGATGGGAGGATGAATGGAAGGATGGATGAATGGATAGATGGATGGATGGGTGGGTGGATGGATGGTCAGATGGACGAATGAATGGGTGGATGGATGGATGGATAGATGGATGGGTAGACGGATGGATGGATGAAGGGATGGGTGGGTGGATGGATGGTCAGATGGATGGACAGATAGATAGATGACAGACAGACACTTAAATATATAAAACATCCAAAAAGTTTCCAATATAATAAGGATATTGATATTAATAATAATATATTTTGCAAAACTGAAATTCCAACTTCTCCACACAAATAGAAAAGAAGACGTGCAGGAAACTATACGCTATTCTGCAACTGCATCGTCTAAAAATAGAATTGTACATTTGTTCGCAGTCTTCTCGTTCCCTTTCTGGTGGTGGTTTCGACACCTCGCCTCAAAAACACTTTCCCACCCAAAACTCAGTGGGAGAAAAATACATGTTTACATTGGAGCCTAAGGAGCCGCCAAAAAAAGGAGTATTCAGGAAATGTCCCAAACATTTTCTCTTTCTGTTGCTGATGACACGGCTCACTGTATTTGACTACTCTCACTCAGCCTGTGTTAGGTGGCCTGTTGTGTTGCATCGCCACCGGCTAATGTTTTGTTAACCGGTGAATATTTGAGTCTGGATTCACACAATAGCTCAAGCTCTCCTTCAGTTTTTCAGTTTGAAATCACGTTGAAAAAAAAGCTTCAGACTCAAAGCATTTATCTCCTTGCTTTATTTCCCCCTGCTGATACATTTTGGAGTAGAATCTTTCTTTGCAAATTTGTCCAAAACATGTTTGTTTCCATCTTACAGAAAGAATCTGAACAGAAATAGATTTTTGTATTCAGCTGAGATTCGTTCTTGTTATTTAAATCCACAATAAAGTGACTACATCAGAGTTAAAAGAGCAGCTTTACCCTCCCTCTTCTAGACATTACCTCACTTTTCTCCCAGCTCTTGATTGATTGATTTCAACAAATTGGATATAATGAGTCGACTGAGCTCTGCGGAGTCATGCAACACAAGTTCATTGTTAATTTTGTTAATTTTTTTTATTAGAATTACTTTGCCATACCTGCACGTTTTCAAATAAATCATACCCATAAGGAGAGATCAAACAAAACACAGATAAATCTACTGTGGTCATCTGAAGACAGGTCAGTGGAATTTAAGCAGTTTGAGGTAAATCTATACCAAAATAAAAATGATGATAAATGAGGTTTAACAAGATTTGTCCAATGAATATTTCATTACGCAAAATTCAATATCAACTAAAATGTAGCAGGAGGATGCCGTCTATGTTCCATGGTGCCTCCATGTTATTGTGACCGTCCACCCTGGCCAGCTGTGACTCCTCCCCACAGTTTAAATGCCAAAACTTTAGCATTCTAGCTAATTGTCTGGTAAAAGGTCAACAGGCGTTTGAAATTGAGACACACGCCGGGTGTTCATTAGATGTGCTGAGAGCTGCTGGTGCTTATTAGAGCGGTCCTGGGCTCGGCACATGCCTTCCTTCCTCTGGGAGACAGCCTGTGAAGTACATTTGTGTGGTGGGCAGTCAAAGAAGACAATTCTGTCAAAGCTGTTATTTTTTTGCGGGCCTCGACTGTGAAGTCCAGTCAAGATTTACAGTTAATCTGTCAGGTAACATGAAAGGTGATCAAGCTTCTTTGGGAACGACTGAGAGGTTCGCATGTTGTTCCAAATGGCTCAACCATTAACTTGCAATTTTCTACACATGCAATTTTTCAAAGTGCAGTCAGATAAAAGGGGGGGGTAACATCCATACACACGCTGCTCAGCCGGTGCTTTAAACCTGATCTTCTGTTGAGTGTGTGTGTTTTTCTAATTTGTCTAAATCTATTTCTATTCCGAGCACTTCGTCGGCTTAATTGGATCCACAGCCGAATAGAGGAGGCATTTGAAGCTTGGGACCCTTTGGTTCCAGGAATTTAAGTGTGGCAGCACACACTAGTGCTAATGTTGCAGTATCCATAACACACATAGAAGTGGTGTGGGATTAGGGGGGGGGGGGGGGGGGGGGGGCTATCATCGTATACATAATCAGTTGAGTTGTTGGGGGTTGTTTGGGGCCTGGCGTCACACATGTGGACAATCACATCACATATATCTTATGTCTTTAACGGCAGTGTTCTTTCCCTCCATTATAACCTGATAATCTGGTTCTGGAGTGATATCACCAATATACAAGTGGCAATGAAATGAACAAAATTTAAGTGGCTCATTCATCTTCTCATTCAAACAGAAAGACTACTCGCCGCTGAATTGTTGTCGTCAGATACTCGCCCCTTCTGCATTGCATTACATTACTTTTCATTTAGCTGACACCTTTATCCAAAGCGACTTACAGTAAGTGCATTCAACCATGAGGGTACAAACCCAGAACAACAAGAATCAAGAAAGTACATTTTTTGTGTCTCCATAGCAACCACCTTGTATGCCCTAGCAATCCCACAGAGTGTCACAGCAACAACTTAACAACAACCTCATGACACCCTACAGCCTGAAAGTACATGTCAACACTCTAGCAGCCACTTAGCACCCACCAGGCAACACTCTACCAACTAACGAAACATCCCTCATGCATTTTGTGTGTAAAACAAGCAGATATCGGAATTACATAAGGAAACATATTAGTTTCATTAAATCCTTCAGAATCATTTACACGAACAACCCACCAGTGTTACATGACTAAACACTGCATGTCATTTGGAAATTTGAAAAGTTGTTGAGACCTCCTCTGTGTCTCTCTGTCATCTGATTGTTGTTGTCGACACAGAGGAAAAAAATGCTCCATGGACAAAACCCTGTCCAACTTAACGTAAGTGCAAGTAATTAAAAAAAAACAAAAAGCATTAATCACATCGACATGGGACCAGAGCCTGAATTAAAAAAGACCCAGGTGAATTAAAAAAGTTTAACCCTATGCCAATTGTATGTGCCTAAGAGACCAATACATTATAAATGCACATGGCGGGTTTGATCTGAGAGGAAGATACCATATGTGTCACCAAAATAATTCGAACTGTTATGCTTGCACTTGAGTTCAGGACAAGAGTGAAAACTGTAGGCTACATTAAATGACTGGATCTCATCAAAAATACATGTGAGCGGCGCAGACTCTAAACGCTCTCCGCTGACTACATGCCGCTGCATGGGCCGTGTGAAGCGACATCACTTTGAAGAGCAAGTGTGACTGTCGAAGAAGTTACACCATCGGCCGTCTTTCTAATTAGAGGCAGAAACCATAATTGTTTTTAAAGGATCACATTTTGAGGAGAACTCCCAACATCTCCCTCCAGCCAGCGCGCGCACACACACACACACACACACACACACACACACACACACACACACACACACACACACACACACACACACACACACACACACACACACACACACACACACACACACACACACACACACACACACACACACACAAATATAACTCAGCCTATAATATAAAAACTCTAAGTCGGGGAACCAATCACAAAAGGCTTTTCCATTCCATTGGAGTCGTTATCAAGCCAAAAGAAAGAATCGCTCCCAGACCTGTCATCTATCAGTCAGGTGACAGAGCAGTCTTCAAAGCACAAGGCCAATACATTTGGAGCATGACAATAAAGCTTTCCCAAAACCTATAGAGTCCTTTGAGTAAGTGGCAGCGGAGGACTTAAAAGTGTTTCTTTGACAAACCGAGTAATGATCCCGTCAGCGAAGGAGAGGGAGAAGGGAGTAGTTGGGGATTGGATTGAAAGTATGCCTCTGTGATTCTCAAACCGCTTTTAATAACCTGCGTAAACTCCTATAAATCAAAGAAACCAACGACTCCGCTCAAACACTTGACCACGGTTACACTGTCTTTCATCATTCTTTTCCCACTGGGAGGCTGTCACCGCAAGCAATTCCTTCTCTTAGGCTAATTATTACTTGTGTCAATATTCAAGACGGAACTATTTTCTCGCTTAAAAGGACATCGCCGCTAATGGGTAAAAGTTGCTATTTGAATCCATTGATGTGTGATATGTGAGTGAAGTGCTTGTACAATCATTTTAGAGGTGAAAAAAAAGTGACTTATTAGATGTTGAATTCTTGAGATACAGAATGATGGAACACAAATATGTCAGACTTTGAATCTATTGCTTATTTGACTATTGATAAGTACAACAATACATACAAAATGTGTTTTTCTAATTATCTATATAACACATTGCACTCAGTGTCATCTGTAAAAAAAGTTTGCACAAATCATAAACCTGATTTGAATTCAGGCTCATCCTTGATCAAAGCTTTGAAAAACGTCGTAGGACAATCATGTCGGAACATGAGCAGACATCTATAACCTCAGAGAATCGCATCACAATCCCTCGAGGGGATCTGTAAGCAGATCCATCCCAGTCCCAGCCCCAATTAAAAAATGCACTGACATTCAATTTCTGAGAAGGCACAAACCGTTTCCCCCCCCCGGTTCCACTTTTATAAGCAGAACGCCTTTGATTCTAGAGGCCAAAATGGAGTTCGACCCCGCTGGCCGGTTATGTCGAACATCACGGGGCGGCTCTATGGGAAATATTGACGGGGCTGGGTGTGTTTACCTTGCAGATGAAGCTTGCTCTCAGGGCTCTGCAGCAGGATTGAGCTCACCGAGTCCAGATTGTCGTAGCTGCTGCATCCCAGTGGCCCCGTCCGTGTCTCCGTCACCTGCGAGAGAATTAGGAAACAAATGAGAGCCGAGCTAATGCACTTATGGCGTGTGTGTTATGTGCGCAGGAACTTTATATGCTTGCTGTAGTGAACATCCTTTTTTCCGTATTCTTTTCTGATGTATTCCTTTTGTGAGGCTTTTACATCAGACAACATAAAACAATGGGTATCACAAAACCAGCCATTAACAAAGTCAAATGTTAACATGTATTCATTTCAGCTCTCATGAGCTAATTGCATGAGATTGTACATTTCACAGCATGGGGCCAACAGACATTCTGCAGTAAGACAAGGCATCAAGATAAAAATATAGTCTTTTTTTTGTTCATAATGCGTGAGTGGATTGAGTCAGTGCTCGATTCAAGGATTTATTTGAATTGTAAGGAATACCTGAAGGACAAACATTATTTTTCATTAACCATGTCCTTTTTCCAAACAAAAGCTCTGAGGCCGTGGCAGCAGTTCCTGTTGCCAACCCAAGACCACAGTCAAAATAAATATCGATGCTATTCAGCTGTGACGAGACTGCTTTCAAATATCCAGCCTCCGCAGTTTATGACAAAGTAAAAGTAAAATCTCTCCTGCTCATTAAGTTCTTCAAGCTGCTCTTATGAGTACTGTTATACAATCCCAGATACTCAACAAAGAAAAGATGCAGCTCATCAAAAACCTCAAGTGTTTCTTTGTTGAGTACCAAAATAAAATGGCAGTCCTATTAATGGAACATGGCAGGCTATGAAGAGTGTTAAAAAGATTTGCAGTCATGGCAGAGTTACTTTTTTCACTCTTAACAGCTGGATACTGACATGTTAGCGTTCACTTGGAGTTGTGTTACCGGCCACCTGGGCGTCTGCTCAGTCTATATGCAATGTGTTGGGTCTAATTCCTGAGCACTGTATCTGATCCTTAAGCAGCTAAATGCCTCATTATGTTCATCAGCTAGTCGCTAACTTTGTCCATCTGCCGCGCAGAGCAGACAGCGTGCAGTGGTTTCATCAGTTACAGGAAATTCTAATGATCGGAGAGCTGAGAGCGAACAAACACTAAGGAAACCAAAGGGAGGTTGATAATTACTCTCCCGTATAAAGAAGAAGTCTCAAAAGTCATTCTTGTAAGCAGCTACTTCTGACCTCTGCTTATGTTTTATTTCCACGCGTGTGGCCAAGGTCCTCTTACTTTAACGAAGTAACAAAACCACGATTTTTCAACACACCTGACCAAGCATTGTCACAACTTAGCATGGTTCTTTAGATGCTGTGATTGAACTGTTTATCTTTTGTATATCTCTTACAGCAGTACAAGATAAGAGAGCAGGGTTAAATGAATTATATAGATGTTTAGAATGGAGGACTTGACATTTTCTGTGGATTTGTAACGACAACCAATTTTGATCCATTGTTGGAAAAAAACAATATCGATTGATATTGATTTTAGCTGCTTTAAAATGAAAGAGTGAAATTTCCCAGAAGACTGTGTTGTGTGGTACTAACTAACTAACTAACTAACTAACGTGTGACTCTGCAGAATATGGTTAAACAAACATTCCTGAGCCCTGTGTGGTGGAATTGCCTTCACTTTAATTTGATTAGAAGCCTTGGTTGCAGTTGGAGGGAGTTCCAAGCGGATCCACAGTGTTGGGATCGGGGCCAATTCAAACACGATTAATCAGTTTCCACTGCAGAATCGTGCTCTGTGTGCGTCAACTGGTAAAAAAGCACTCGTTCACGTTCTGTCAAAACGCCAGTTGTGGTGAAGCTACTCGGGTTTGATATTTATTAAAATTTTCTGAAGACTTAATTGAGGTCTCGGGGAAAGGCGTCACATCTGTAGTCACACTGAACCTGACAAGACATCACCTTGATGTATAAACAACAAAAAAAACAATCTGCCTGTAAGATGTCACCACGGATGGTCTTAGTAATGAATGCATTCTGCACTAGTGTGTGTTTGTGCCTATGATTGATAGTACGATACTGTTTTTCCTGTCTTTAATGTTGCCACAGCACCAGATGGTGAGCTGACAAGCAAGAAATTAGACAGATGTATATCTTACCCTTGGCATCAGGCTGTTGATGGAGAAAATGGAAAATAAGGGGAGACAGAGAGGGGCAGCCTCTGTAGATATATACAATCTTAGTATTCAGTGGATTTAGTGCTGAATAAATCTTAACATGTATCACGTTAGGACACATGACAGACAGGCCAGTGCTGTAAAAATCATAGCTGGATGTGTCACTATCACTGTTCAGGGAAATGAGGATATGCAGCACTGAATATAAGTGGCATTTAATCTCAGGGTGGTACATCAGCATTATCTGCACATATTACAGTCCCATTGGAGTAGTATTCTTAATGTGAATGTGTTAAACACCAAACTACTTAAAGCTGCAGTAGCTTACATATTTCCATTGCTATTGAGCAACAACTCCAGACAAGCCACGCAGCATAATCTAAATCAAGTAATCTGAGAGAAAACTAGATTTCTGCATTTTCGCTATGCTCAATTTCCAGAGTTGGAGAAATCTGGCCTGTTATGGGAGACTTTCACCTATCACAGGGCAGTTCAGAGAGCGGGCGATCCTATTGGATGGAGAGGTCACTATATTCCAGCATTGGTAACACACTACCTAAACTGTAAAGCAGCTTAATCGCTGGTTACTATAGAGACTGATAATACAATCTAAATGATATGGTATAAAACATTACAGATACCAACTTAGTAAAGTTTATAGTGGAATTACATTTTTTAAGCAATTGTTTTTACATGGAACATATAAGCCAAATGAAACCGACTATTAGTTTGTTAAAAACCTGTTTCTAACAACTACTTGACTGTGTTGGACAGATAAATAGTTTACGAGAGACTAGCGATCATCCCGTTGCATTTTTCATCCAACTGATCCAGAGTTCCCGAGCCTGTTTCGTGTTTAATTTCCTTCCAGCCAAGCAGCGGACTTTGAAAGGCACTTCATGGCCTTGCATAGAGTCCATATGCAGATTGATTACTGAGCCAGACATGCCTATCACACTCTGCCATCTTGATGGCTGCTGACAGTGCACTTTTTCCTCCCCTTTTTTGTTGTGCTTATCTCTGAATGAATTACTTCCCTCGAAGGGTTGTGTTGCATGATCCATGGTGACTGAGCAAAGTGAATATCTGTCCTCTGTCGCCTGCGGACATCTTCCCAGGTGGCAAAGCGAGCGAAAACAACGTGCTAGCTCAGCCCTATTTACATCAGTAGTCACACACGCAAAACACATAATGGTTGTGCATGTACATAAGTGTCGCGGGCCACAGCCAGGTTAACCTACAGTATGTTTTTCTCCGAGAATTATTTTTCCAAATTGGGCGCCGACATACCCAGCTTTATGGATTAGAGGGCGACCCTTGTAATCTGAATGACCTTAGTAGAGCAGCACGCAGCACTCGTTAGGCCGTCTCTTTTCTTTCTCTGCAGCCCACACCATGCGGCGGCTGTGGACCAGATTATGAAAATGGAGTATAACGTAATAAAAATACAAGGAGCAATCAAAGGACTGAAGTGGGCCAAAGGGGATTAAGAGGATTTAGATTATTAAGCAGAACACAACAGTGGAATCCCACTGGACCAAGACTGTATCACAGCCCTCAGTCAGAAACCACAGTTCTGGAACATCCTCCCTAATTGTCATCTGCCATCAAGAAAATCATCTAACCAAGTAAATAAGAGATGATTCACATGAGATCTAAAGAACCAAATGTACACGCTCTATTCCCCAAGCCCCAAATGTCAGAAAACTGAGTTCCTCCAGTCTGTGCAAAACTTCAAAATGCTAAATTCATCGTGGTGACATACAAACAAAGAATGCAGCTGCAGTACATCATGTGTTTGTGTAGGCAAATGTGGGGGTACTGGATGCATGTGTGTGTTTGTACGTCGAGACTCAATTATATTGTTTGCCATTTTTTTCATGCCAAAACCAATCCTACATGAGCTCATGTCTCATCATGTACATGCATCATCAGTAGAAAACTCCGCCAGCAAAAGCATGACCTTGAGCATATTCTACACTATTCTTTTCCATGTGGAAATATATGATATGTAACAATTCTTCATACAAATGTCTTGTAAAAGCCTTTGTTGTATATTTTGTTTACTTGTGTACTTATATTATGCCAAAAATCATTTCCAACAATGTTCAAACCCAGAACAATGCACAAGTTTATTCAAGGTAACGGGACGTTTTATTTTATTCTCAATTTAACTGCGTCATATCCACTTCACTAGCGTTCTCTGCTGCAACTTCTGGAGCAAATGACGTATGATGACGTAAAAGCACACTGTTAGTTGTTTTTTTCCTTCCACTGTTCTTTTTTGTCACTCGTAATGGATCATAATTACTGATTGCTATTTCCTGCACATTCTGTCACCAAAGCTCTCCCAGTAGATCCTAAGGGAACACAGGGACCCAAGAAACTTAAGGGGCAAGACAAATTCTGGTGAAGAGAACAACTCCCATGATCCCACACTGCTTCACGATGTCATCAAACTAAGTCTTCTGTTGTTTTAATTGAGAGATTGATGGAGGCCGAACTAACATATCGTACGTTTAAGTCAAATGCCATGCACTCTTAACAGTGAAAAAGAAATGTTCGCAGCCTGTATTCAGCAACAACAAGCTGAACCATACACTGTACATACACATACATTCACTTGTGTGGGTGACTAATAAAAACAGGTGGCATTAAGATTCCTGGAGCTTCACAATTTATAGCACAAAGAGAACATTGAGCAATGACTGCATAGGCCAGCAATGCAGGTCATTCTTACACAAAGACAAAGCAAAACAAACTTAACTCCATAGAGCTTTGTGAAATATCCTGGATAACTGCAGGCTTCTTAGAACTTTGATTGCAATTTAAATGTCATATAACTTCCTCATGCTAAATTAGAGTGATTGAGAATTAGGTCATTTTCTATCAAATAGGTTTCTTTTATTCATTATTTTCCATCTGTGGACAAATGAGGAAATATTTCATCATTTACATGTCATGCTTTGAAAAGACGGCATGTGGGTTGAGCCCAGATGGTTTTATCTGTCTCCCCATGTATTGATTAAAACTGCAGTAAACGGATATATTCCTCTTATTTGCACTGTATAACTCAGAATGTATGGAATGAAAAAAAGACAATCTCTACAGACCTAATTAGTATTAGCCGTATATAAGTAGCACAGTCCTGTGAGGATGGAGATGGAGACTGGTGCATTTAGATATCACCCTTGGATGTGTTTCAGTTCTGCAATAAAACCACTTTTCACCAAGTTCATTAAAATTATCACAGCATACAGGGCTCTCATTATTTCTATAATTCCTGTAACTTGTCATGGGAGCTGTGCGTTCTCATTTCCGTTTTTCAAGCCACACTGAGAGGAGCATATTCTCAGACACCTCGACTTCACATCGCACCGTGTCCCCAAAGTTGTGCTTCAACTTGAAAGACCCGAGGAGAATAGGAGAGGGGTAAAAAAAAAAAAAAAAAAGAAGGTGGTTTGAAGCTTTATAAGTAAAAAGGAAAACAAGGGGATGAAGGCAATAAGACGGGTGAGTGGTACAGGGAAGAATACTGTAAGGCTGAACTGTCTTCATTACGTATCGCCTCTGCTGAGCCTCACTAATCTGCCCATCACCTGCCATTCTCTTAATGACTTGCTATTTCTGGCTGCACAGAAATGAAGAGACGTGCTCCTCAGTAACTATAGTGGAAGTTCTCGGAGGACGTTTTCTTTCTCTGCCTCGTTCGTATCATATTACATGTGGCTGCACTGTTACTGTAAGTCGCACAGAGGGGAACAATCCAACCGGGCTTGAAGAACACGTGTAGCAGCACATTTCTCTCCTATGTTCCTTGCATGCATATTTGAATTAGGCGTAGAAGTCATGTCTAATGCAGCTCATTTGTTTTAAGTGATACTGAGAAATATCAACTTTGGGCTATTTCTAATTAGAATAGAATCATCGCATTTTTAAGTGCACAACTCAAGCAACGCCGCTAATAAAATCCGTCATGCCTGCTTGTGGCGAAAGCAAATTAGATTTACGCAAACTTGGCTGCTGCAGACGACAAGAATCTGGGTCAGTTTTTGCAAAACATGTAAAATTCCCCTCACACCACACGTGAGGCTCACATGACTGGGCTGTAAACTGGGGATGGTGTGTGTACCTCGGCTGCTCCAGCACCACCACCACCACCACCACCACCCACGGCACTGCAGCATCATCGGGGAAATATGCATATTGAACGCTGGTGTAAATCAGCCCAGAGTGACTGCGCGGATAGGTGACCTTGTGTGGGATGCAGCGAGTGCACTGCCCAGTAGGAATGCATTCTTGCACACGTAATGCATGAGTGGATACGCAGCAGACACGCCACACTCAGACGCTCAGCCGCATGCACGCAGTCGGTTTCTAATCATACCTCTTCCTGCATAATCACACTTTTTTTTGCCACGGGAAGACACTCACTCGTAAAATTGACATTTTCCTTCCATTAAAACACTCCATTGGGTATCTTATTTTCTAAATGACCCTCCCTCCCCAGTGGAGTCGTGGCTCGCAGCAATCAGGTTCAGCAAAGGCTTGGACAAACAACCACACGTCAATTATTTCTATCAGCGAGACATGGTGTTGTTCACAGTGGGGAGAGAGACTCCTCTTCCCATTGAGTATATATTATGTTCTTGTTTTCTGACGCACAATATATATACACGTGGAGAAATGTGATCACCTCTCCAATAGAAAATGGTTTATTTTTCCTGCAAAAAGAATCGGTAATGAAGATAGAGAGAACTGTTTCCTGTGTCCGTGCTGCGCAGCCCAGCGGTTGTGTGTGCGCGCGTGTGTGTGTCAGCAGAGTGTTTGAAAATGATAATGAATACAGATTTTGGCAGAAGAGTGACTGAAATATGATTGATGAACCAGTAAAAATGGATAATACCTCTATGCTAAATGGCGTCTGTGATGCTTTTTTCTGTTTAATAAAAGAGCTGTGATACAATTATGGAGATAAATGATGTACAGCAGGAGCCCCTCCGATACTGTGCGATCTCATTAGATCGTAACCCCAGGCAAACTTGTTCAGCACTGTGGGTTTGCTGTGTGCCTGTGTGTCTCAGTGTATACATGCACGCTCGCGAGGTGCCACAGCTGCATGGTGCATGTTTCCCACGAGAGATTGAAAGACAGACGAGGGACGACGTGAAAAGGATCTTACAGTTGTGTACCATCCGTGATTGAGTTGTTTGCCATTTGTTCTTTGCCTGTGTTTGAACTTTTATTTTTGTGGTCTTTTTTCACACTGCCTCGGTGTATTTTTTTCAATGCACCACGGGGCAGCAACACAAATCATTTGTTTTTTTAGCAGATGTATTTCTGGATAGGTGGGTTCTCAGGTAAATAACAAGGCTGAGGTTGTGCTCAGGGCGCCGGCAGCACAGCGGTGATGTGACTTTTGTTTTGATTAACGTACACATGCAGCTAAGACCTCTTAGGCAGTTCAGAGGCTCGGGGAGCCAGAAAGGATGAAAGGCTTGATAAATCCAACCAGCCTCTACGCACATAGTCCATCAGTCCACACATTTGGTGGCAAGCAATTTCATAAGGCATAAACAGAGGAGACACACACACACACACACACACTGGTGCTGTTCAAAACATATCTCATGACACTTTGGTTATTACCCATTTTAATTACCACTGAATTTTATTTAACAACAACATCAGGGCTCCTCGGGGAACAATTTAACATGTAACCTTAATAGCGCTCTATAATGTGTTTTCAGTATTCAAACCGTTGACGCTCGCACAGCATGTGTAACCTGTAGGAGTCCAATAGCAATCAAACAATTGTTTGTATTCCCCGCAGATGAAAAGGCGACTGTGTTCGTAATGAGAAAGTTTTGCATTAGCGCCTGCACAGATGTCTGATGTCATCAAAGACGGACTGGTTTTTGTCCTGCTGGCTGCCCTGATGTTTACGTTCCCTAGTCTTCTGATAGTGACGCTCTTAATCAGATAAAACCTGCAAACTGTGTACACAGCACTGTGTTTGGATATACTACAGTTACCCATCGATTTATATTTTCATTTAAATTGTTTCATGTTTCAAGAGTTGAATCTGTGCAGTTAATTTTAATCTACGAGGATTATACTTGTGTATAAACTGGATCAAAAGCCAAAGTGTAGTGAAAGGTACACCGTTTGGGAATACAGGGTTTGTCATACTATTTGTGAACCACATTCTACCCAAGAAACCAATGTTTTCTTCTACAGAGGAAAGTCTCGGTCTTGGTTACCATTTAATTTTGGTGCGAGGGTAAACTGCTATCCACAGGAAACAGTTCTGTGATACCAGGCGAAGAGCCAGAGAAAAGTTGGCGGCGAACCATTGGGGACATTTTGTTGAAAGGAGGGGGCATTCACCAGCTTGTCCCTGACATCTGCACAATGTGCAGCCATCTCCAAATTAGAGGCTCTTTTCTCTTCAAAAATTCAAATTGGAGTATAATAAAGCTACTTTGCTTTATTCGCTAATGGACGGTCAGTGGGTAACAAGGGTTTCCTCAACAAGGTCTTTCTGACCGCATTTGTTTCCTTGATGTTGAGGTTTAATGTTGTTGAAGACAATAGAAGGAGAATCTTGGACAGAACAACAGAGTTTAGAAGCTGTGAAAAGTCATTAGTGTCCACATGTATTTCCAATTAGAATAAAGTATAACCTGTTTTTTATTAATTACATATATATAATGTGTTTAAGATGTTTAAATCTGGCTTTTCCAGTGGTTTCAGTATTTAACTTCTAGTGACCTAAGCAGTGTTGCCAGATGTATGATAGTTATCACACTGGTACCGTCTCCAGCATCTGCATCACATGAAACCTACTATACTTCGCTTTATAATCTTATGCAATGATTTGCTGACTTGAAAGATACGTTTGACTTCTCGTTGAATTTCAAGAATTCTCTCTGGAATCTCGACACAGCTTCCAACAGTCGGTTTCGAGCGTCCAGTCCTTACTCTAGTTGTATACGATAATCTTCCTCAAAATACCAGAATTTTAAACATTTCCCATCTGGCAACGCTGGATCTAAGTAAAGACACAAATCTTCTTGGATTTGTTATTGTAGTTTTTATTCTGGGGTTGTTTGTTAATCTGTTTCAAAATTGAAATCGATTTAAATATAACATTATTTAAAATGTGACACTATCAATGAATCTTTACCCTGATACTATATTTGCCACAGTGTGTTTATAATTATGGCTCTAAAGCTATTTTTCATGGAAGAGAGCATGCATTGCTTGTGGAAAAATGCATTTTTATAAAATATGCTTTATTGTTTTTATTATAATATTGCTTTTATCGCTTTTATTTAATCAATTGTCTCGCATTAACTTTAACTTGTAAATACGCTGCATGTATTTTCAGTTTTTACGTCTGTGGAGCACTTTGTAAATGTGTTTTTGGAAAAGTGCTGTACAAATAAAGTTATTATTATAATAATAATTATTATTATGTATCTCGACAGAGTGTAATTTCTGGGCATACACTGCTCATTATTACAGCTCCAGTGCTGACTGAAATCATAACAATAAAATCATTGAAATGTGTTCATGTTCTTAGAAATGTATAAAATATATTAAAACATTGAAAGTATTTAGGTGTCATGCAGTCAATAAAGTGGGTGAATGAGTAAACTATGAGTAAACGGGTCAAACCATGAATCCCAGAGGTTAAAGCTACATTTGCCACGCAGCATATTTCTGTGGAACAAAGTGGACCTGCTTACTTGCAGACAGGAAATATCTAAAACAGTTCCTGCCGTATTGACATGTGTTTTTCATCCTGATTGTAAGTTTGCACTCCATAGCAGGTCTCACAGCCACACTGAATCAATATTGGAGGAGCAAAGCCCTTGTTCTCTGTGTTTATAGATCCCTGCCTTCTGCAGGACTCTGCTTCCTCTGCACATTCTGATCACTGTCTGTCTGCTGGCAACGTGACTGGAGAACTGCAGTTTATTCTGCCGTTATCTGTACCCCAGAGACGCCAGGACGCAGATGAGTCATAGATGATTTTTTTTTAGATATGGAATATGTGACAATCCTGCACATTGTTTAAGAGTACAAGAACTTATTATTTGTATACGTGGAATTAAATAAAACCACAAACCATGATTGTCTATTTCAAGGTCTGCCAACTTTGATTTCTGTATTTTTTTATGTGATATAAAATTCTTATGCTGTGGCTGTCTGACAACATAATGATCAGTTTGTGCATCAATACAGAGCCTATAATTTAAAGGGTGCAATATTTATGTAAAGTGCTACACAGATATGTTTGCTTAGAAATCCTATCCTTTACAACCTCTGAGAAAACCTATTGCACATGGAAGTGACACATTACTTAAAGGACGTGCAGCTCTCAGTGGTTCGGTTTGCTTTGTGTCATTTAGTTTGAGGGACTTGATGAGACACAAATATGCATCATGTCATCACAATATAAGCTGCAAAAAGGAAACCAAATTTTGACTTTGGACGTCTCTACCATGCAAGACCTTGAGATTGGATTAAAATTGAATTTTAAAGCACATATCATTGGATTTGATCGTCTAATTAGCATAGACAAATTACACAAACAGACAACCTGGAGGTTTTAGGGGTCCCCTGGGCACTGGATTGTTTTGCTCAGTAATTAAGCTTAAAACTGGATCATTACACATAAAAAAAACACACAATGTGTATGTATCTCTAACGCCGTGACACCAAAAACAGTGTTTTAAGTGACTAAAACAGAGATTTTTACAAACGCCCTTGTGCAGATTTTCAAAAACTCTGGTTTCTATGGGAAACAATGACGTCACAGGTTACATCGTGCAGGCCCACTGTTGCTGTGTGCAGAGAGCAACATAAAGCAATGGCAGCTACATACCAGTGCACTGCTCGGTCTAATTACAACTTTGCAGCTGAATTTAGCACCGGGTCGTTGATGTGGACTTTCTCACCACCTACTGGCCCGCGAGCTTGTTTGAGAGTTTGCAGTTATTTTTGTGTGCGTCTTGACAAAGATATTTTGGAAAACTAAGCTTATGTGGAGATCAGAAGATATCCCCAGCATTATTATGTTTTAAACTGCATTTAACAGCATTTGTAATATCCAAAAAAGCCCCATAGGTTTGCAGTCATACTTGCTTTTTGCTGCAACTATGCAAATTCATGTTTGTTTCCCTTGAAAGATAAAACCTACTGAGCTTCTTATCTATACAAGAACAAGAAACATCAACTGTGAGTTTCAAACAACTCATTGGCAAGTCTCAGAGGATTCAAACATCTGAAAGGTAATAGACAAGTTATCTTCACCTTAACCAACTTGCTAACTCACTCAATCCAATCGTGAGCCTTTTCCAAACTCAGATAAAGCCTCACCTCTTGACAGATGCTCCAGGTCCATCAGTCCTGATCAGCAGATGTGCAGCCCACTCAGCTTTGCAGTAACTTTGTGTGCGTGTGCGTGTGTGTGTGTGCCATATCGATACCCTCTCCTCTCAACGCCTCCAGCCTTCCTTCCCCGAGAAACTGACTCAGCAGCCACTGTCAGGTTTGCTTAATTTCGTCATGGTTGACTTCCTGCTACCCGGAGTCTCATCTGCCAGGGCCCCTTAATCCACTTGTCAGTCACAGCAACAAAAAGCTTGGTTGGCGCCCCTTGAAAGGAGACGGGGAGGTGGAGCACCGGTGGGTGTGCGGGACGGCCGGTTTGCAGGCGTTAGTGCAGGTGCACGGGCACAGGTGCATGGCAGCAGCTGTGGTTACTGTACGTTGTTTTAACACTCGTTTGCAAGAAGCCAATAAATCAAACAAAACCATTAAAATGCACCAACCAACCTTACAAAGACGATATCAAACAGTTTGTTTGATACCAAACTCGTAAAGTTTTATGATGTAATGAAATATACAAGGGGGGAGTGGTTTAGATAAAAACAGTGCGTGTCTATAAATGGCTCAAACGTGTATTTGATGTTAAACAGTGAAATTGTCAATAATATGTTTAAAATACAAAAGAAAAACACAATATAATGGATTGGGCAGTGTCGACACACTAAGGGATACATGCAAATGATTTCACTGTAAATAAATCTATGGAAAATATTGAATTAATCCGGCAGCTTGAAGAGTTATTTAACAAATTAGATTTCAAAAAAATATGTACTACGTCTATGTTGAAGACTTTTTAAAAATACCTCTTTAGCAGCTTTATTTGTCATTGACCCGTCTGACTATTGCGATTAAAATGGGTTCTCTCGATGCTACTTTTGGCAGAGCCACTGGCAAACAGGAGCACGAGGCGTCCAGTTGTCTCGCCCCAGTAGGCTGAGCTGAAGACGTGGAGAGAAGACAGGCAGGAATGGGCAGCCCCGAGGATGTGTGGTGATGCAGAGAGGAGACATACATTTAAATTAGTTGTTTTCACACATCTCTGTTGTCTGCTTGTGTCCGGTAGGCCTCCAGGAGGCACCCTCACCAATCTGCACTGCAAAAAAAACTGGCAGCTTGGTGAGAACACCTACCGGAGATGGCTGCAGTACTTTGTGTTGTTATTTTAACTGCACTTTATTTAATTTGACCAGAGATGTATAATTTCTGTTGCTTTCTGATGGCTGCAGGAATTATATAATGAGACTGTCAGGTTAAGTTGCATAAAGTAAAGGGGGCATTGTGAAAGAAAATATGCATTTTCACATAATAATTACACAATTACCATTTAAATATGTATTAAAAGTAATTTAAATAACAAAATTAAATACACTTGCTGTCGAAGTGAGTACTTTGTCGTGAATCCTGTAGATTTCTGTGAGTGATCATACTCTGTACCATATAAGTACCAAGTCCTACAGTGAATGGATTTGAACACTTTTCTCATCCTCCTATCCAATCCGAATGTGTAACAGCTTTTGGCCGCTCACCAAATTTTTTGTTGGGTCAGACGTCTGCCGACAGCTCACTCTCACTCTCCCGGTGGCCGCCAGTCAGCTGCCTGAGCTACTGTTGCGAGCCGATTCCTCACTGGTCTCTTTCTCCTCTCATAATTATTTTCCTTACGTTTCTCCGACTCTTTTCGAGCTCATCGTCTGTGACAGGCATAATTCTTGGCCGTCTGACAGATTTTCTCTCCGCTTGATTTCTGCAGCACAGAGCACTTCCCCTCCCCAACACCCCTAACACTCATACACGCCTAACTAGCGCTCACTACGCCCTCCCGTGCACCTCTTTGCCTGATCGTCGACACTTTGTCTTATTGAGCAAATTTAGCATCTGGTACTGCATTCACGCTCTGCTACTGTGCTGACTCTTTGGTTGTTTAGTTCAGCTGGAAGTCGCTTTGGATAAAAGTGTCTGGCAAATCACAGAGTGTAAATGTAAAGACTTTGGAGGAGGCTGAGAAGTCATCCTCACTTTGAATTAAATTACTTCCACTGTGGCAGAACAACGTGTTGCACAAGCATTCAGGAACTCCTGCAGGTGAAACTGGAACTACTCTGTTTAGTTTAGGTCAAGGTAACAGAAGTACTTGGTTACTGAAGACTTTTAAGGCTGTTTAACTGTGAAAAACTAACTGTGAATTGAATGAGTCCAAGCACTCACAAGCCTAGCAACATAATAAGGCTCCAAATAACCCATAAAGCAACACTCTTTAAAAGACTTCAGTTGCAGTGGAGGGAACAGTTAATTGTCTAGTCCTGAAATAAAAAAAAAAACAGCCCTCACTTTATTAAAACTAAGTTCCAGAGAGAAATATTGTCTTCTATTAGGGCCAATGTGGGATACTTTCTCTCCAGAGCCATAAAGAAGTAATGGGCTTTATGTTTATTCAATTTAGGTGCTGTGCAAAAAAGGCTGCGCTTTACAATGGTCGGGAAGCTGGGTGCCACCATTAGGTGCTAAACAAACACCACTGTCTAAGAGGGAGGCTCAGACCAGTGTGCAAACATGTTCAAGACTTTCACTCGAGAGACTAGGGTTGAACATAATATTTAAAATATAGATTTTCTTATATTCAAATTTCATTTGCAGCTTTGTTAGATTTAGGTTACAAACCTTCTTGGTTAGTTTGAGGTCACAAAATGTCTTAGTTTTAGGCAACAAAACCATTTGGTCAGGTTTACACTCTTTCACCACATAGGGTTAAGGTAGCTAGCTGGAACTTCACTCGTGTGACTCATTGAATTGGTCAGGGACAACCTAAAACTTTTGGCTAACCAACTCCACTGCAAATAAAAATGTTGTCTACAAACACCTGAATCAAGTAGCATCAACAATAATTGTATATCAATACACTTATTAATGTACAAATTCCAATTGTGATTTAGTTTTACTCTCAAATATAATTAATCTGTACGATTTCCGTTGTGGTTGATTTGCCAACACCCGTAATGGTGGTAACAGTAAATAATACAGCGCTACAGGTCAGATCATTCTGGGAGCAGCAAAACAATCTATTGCCATTTTAATAAAGAAGTCAGGCAGCAGTTGGCCTCTCGCCATCCTTCTGCGAGCAGCCGTGATCTGATTTTATGCTCAACACAGCATCAGTCTGCAAACAGCAGGGCACCGTGAGTGAAGTTGGTTGTCTTGCTGAGAAGTTGGAGGTGTGCAGCCCGACGCCTGCGGTTCTTCATCTAACAGCTCACTGCGGCTGCTTCTTCTCGTTTCATTACTCCCTGCAATATTTCAAACTGATCCCCTGTCAGAAACTGCAGAAAACGGCCATCGTCTTGTGTGTTTGATGAAAGACAGTGAGTGTGAGCTCACTGATAAACATGTTATCTTTCCTGTGACTAGTTCATAATGAACGTCAACTCATGTGTTGCTAGTTAAATGCTTTTAATTTGAAGCTGCAACAGTAGGAAATATTTCTTTTTTTATTAATTTTGTGAATGTTACCTTAGACTCAAAGTTCCTAATACTACAGATATATAAATATTTAAATACTTTCATCGATAAGCCATGTGTTCAATCGCCGTTATCACCTCACCCAGCGATTGATACAGATATTTATTTAAATGAAAATCTTTGCCACTTAATTTACAAGCGCTGATGGACTGTTGCAGAATGAAAGTCTATACGATCCATTTCTTTTTCTCTGGCTCAGCCTATTTTTGCAAATCTGCAATCGGCAAAGAATTGTGTGTTTGCAGACCCATGGAAAAGCACAGAAGTCTTAATAATTATGATCACCAGGGCTTGAAATTAACACCCACCACCTCATTCAGTGTTGGTAAAAATGTGACTGTAGGTAGCAGGTGACACAAATTCTACCTGCGGCTTTGTTGGGTTGTGTTTTTCAGAGTTTATCTCAAAAAATAAAATAAAAAAAACTTTGGTACGGAGGCATCAATGGTTTCCTTTGTCTGTGTTTTCTCCCACCTAATCTGCTTCAAAGAGAACAAACAGCACATTGTCAATTTCCTGTACAGCATTCAGTCTCATTTCCCATTTCAATCTCTTTTGTGCCTTTTTGAAGGTATGGTACAGTGGAGATGCAAAAGTATCTTTTTTCCAACTCTTTCATCCACAGATAGTTTGCTTGTAGTGATACGTCCAAATGTTGAAAAGCAAAGAAAAGGCATCATTCCCATTATGTGTATTACGTTTCTGTCAGGACGCAGCTGTAAATATCCTTTTTGTGAATATGTTTGTTATCTTATATGTACTTGCAATATCTACTTATTACGGAAATAGTGGGATGGAATAATACTGGATCATACTCAAATTACACTGATGCATTGCAGAGTCAGTAATCAACACTGAGTTTTTCAGGGCTAACCGTGTCCCAACAACTATACCATGATCATAATAGGGTGGAGCAGTCCGGGATGCTGAACGGCAAAACACGTTAATCAAGTTGACGTACTCACACAGCAAAACATCCCAGAAGCAGCGCTGCACGCTCACATTTACTCCGGCTTTATATTTTTTAGCCGTGATGCATGCATTAACGTGCAAACTAGGTGCATATGAGCAAGGTCATAGTAGACAAGAGGTGCTGTCCTGGGGCCCCAGCAGTATTATTTATTTTTCATACAGGTACACACATGGAATCATAATGCTGGTGTGTGCAGCCATGCTACATGTTAATACTTTGGTTTTTTTTGTAATGCAGCCAACTGAGTGTTCAATACTTTCTAGTGAGTGACACATGCCATTTGATAAGGGCACTCGGAGAATGCAAACTTCCACCAAGGCCCAACATCCCCTCATGAAACCAAATTTAAATTCACTTGATCTGAATTATTATTTGGATCTACACCAAATTTCACTCACTTAAAAATATCAGTCCCACAAACATGGCACGCGCCCCCTGATCCTGAACCAAAATGTTTGTCATTCTGCTCGCTAACAGACAAACGCAGACGAAAACATAACATTAAGCATAACTCCAGTTTGCAAAATACAGACCAACATTTCTCTGGAGGAAGTGAAACATCCAGCCCTGTTGTTAAACGGTAAATGGACTGTATTTCATAGCACTTTCCAAGTCTTAACGACCACTCAAGGTGCTTTTAAACCGCAAGTCACACACACACACACACACACACACACACACACACACACACACACACACACACACACACACACACACACACACACACACACACACACACACACACACACACACACACACACACACACACACATTAATACATCACTTTCTATGTATGTCGAGCTTTTCTACCACATCATTCTCACTCTGCTGGAGCAGCCGTCAGGGCCAATTTATGGGTTGAGTGTCTTGCCCAAGGACATGTGGCGCGGGGGATCAAACCACCGACCTTCTGGTTGGTGGACAACCTGCTCTTACGACAGAGCCACAGCCTCCCATGGTTGCTCAATTCACTATCAATACCAATATTATTATTATGAATGATCATAATTGTGTTTATTTTGTCATAATCATACAATTACATAAGATATAGTAATATAAGTGATAGTTACTAACAATATAATAAGAGCAAACATACGGTAATAAATGATATATTATTATGTTATTATCATATAAATAATAAAGTAATAGTAAAAGTATGTTTTTTGATCTGTTAGTGGAGCTGAAATTGTGTTTTAGGATGAAAAACAGCCAATTGAATCACACAAAAAACAACTTTTAAATGGAGCATTTTAAAACGAGCTTGTGCTGCCTCCATCCTCCCACATGAGCCGAGGATGAATACTTACATTCATTACATGGCTGTGGGCGTACTGAGGAGAAAACAACATACTGGTTTGGATGAGGTGAGCGCAGCGGACAGATGCAAGGCTATCACTGGTTACATATCGGGCGTGATTCACCTCGCAAGATGAAGCGATAATACTCGGCAAGCGGTGGCATCTGCGGTGCGATCACGTTCATGCGAGCGTGCAAAGTGAAGCAATGTGGTTCCTTGGAGAAAAACAGCAACTAAAAAAACAAAAAAAAAGTGTTTTCTCACAATAGTATGACCTTATAATGTCCGTGAATATTCAGGAGTTTTTTTTTTCCCCATCACTACTTTCCTCCAGCTCGAAGAATTTATTATTCATTCATTCATTTTACCAACAATGACCCTGTTGTATAAACACTGTCACGGGGAAGGGATTTTCCAAAACTCCGGCCTATTTGTGTTTTAATGTTATTTATATTCTGCAAATGCTTTTCCCCGGCCCCCTCTCTCCTCGGGGTCCCTGCGTGAACGACTATGTGAATGACCACAATTGGCCAGCAGTCAGTTGCAGGCAGACGGCTCGCACTGTTTACAAATCACATTGGGTTTTTTTTGTTCCATTTCTCTCTTTTTTTTGTATCTGTCGGATAGCACAACAGCAAGAGGAGACTGTCTTCAGTAGAGAAAACACGATGGGTCATTTGCTCAAATGCCTGAATCAATCTCTGTGTTCCAGTTTCTTATTTTCAGCACTTCCTGGTGTTTTTTTTCTCTCTTTTAACTGGATCTCATATGACACTGACCTATAATGAATATGCAAACAGGGAGTTATTTTATAATCAGTTATGTATGTTAATCAGTATGTTTTACAATCTATCCACATCTGCACGTGTTTATATGTATCACACCTACTCTTCCATACGAGTTCTTTGTAAACTTTTTTTTGTTTAAAACTAACTCATGTTTATGGAAATTCAGTGAGATGCTCTATCTTTGCATTTCAGTTTTTTTAATTACATTTATTTGTAGTGTACACAATCTGTTACAGGAGATAGTGAAAGTACATTGTTGACTTGATGTCAAAACACATTGTTTGCGTGGGTGGGCTGTGTTTATGTTTTCCTGACACGAAACCTCTTTCTATTAACTGTTCTGTCTCATTACTGAAGGTGGGAGTATTCACAATAATCCTCACCTATAGGTTGGGTGTATATGGAGAAAAACTTTTTAGATGTGAACTCCAGAGAAGGTCCACACAATGGGGCCGGAACCTCTCTGGAGTTTCACACATGAACACAAGAGATTCTCCGCTCGGACGTGTTCAAATCTCTGCAGCGTTCAGATGAGGGCTGGCACAGCCTACAGGAGGCAGAACACAACGTAGACATTCCACTGTGGAGATCACGTGTATTTGTTTACAGCACATCAACACCATAGTCGGCCCTTTTCATGAAAAAGCTCTCTTGACATCTTTGTTTGTGTCTTCCACGTGTATGGCACCTCTTTTTCATCCTGAGATGTTTGTATTCTTTGCGTTTTTTTCAGTTTTGCGTCTGTAGCACTTTAGAAAAGTCATCAACGCACTAAAGGTGGATCCTCTGGAGGACATCCTGCTGTGTTCTTGTATGGGCTCATTCAGACATTCAGGCTGGCAGGAATAACTCAGCCCCTCTGAAGAATGTCGGGAGATTATCCAGAGTTCAGTGCATGTCTCAAAGCAGCTAAAGAGTACGACCTTGACAACTGAGATCACGGTTTACAAGGAGCAAAAATTCCCTCACCATAAGAGAAAGGATGATCGTTCCCTCCTCTTTTAGTTTGAGTTACTTTACCACAAAGGAGGCAGATCAGGCATCACATCTGTTTCATTGCAAAAGAAATGCATGTAGGTTGAGTATGGACAAACCTTGATGGCATTGGTGGAAATCTGGATCTCGTGCAGCTTCCTCATCGTGCCGTCGCGGTCAATGAAGTATGACGAGGCGAGCTGATGGAGGGCCTCCACGTTCTGAGTGGAGTTGACAAGCTTCCTGTCCAGCTTGTTTTTGGCCAGGTACATAGTCAGCGCCTCCTCCCCTGCAGGTAGGACAAGGGAAGAGAAATATGGTTAAAGATTATACTTCCACTTCCAGCGACTTGGACGTTTTTTGGGGGGGAAAAGTACTTGATGTACTTAAGCTTTAAAGCAAAATGGCGAGTGAAGTATTCACGGTCTAAAGTGAAGAAATGATGTTTACTTAAGGAGCACTGAGTAAATAATGTGAGTGTCCTGTCGATGTCTTTATTTGCGAGGGTTGTCCGATTCCGGCTTATCGCGGCTGCCAGCAGGGAGCTCATAACACGCTGAGATAAGTCCGAAGTCTGAAAACGAAAGGCAAGACGTTTTAGCTGGAGAAACCAGATGCCCCAGTTTTCCAGGAACAGTCTCCATATTTGTTGTTTCATCCGCAGCTGGAACCATCCCCAGAAGTGTCTCCAGATTTACTCCTATTGGTGTGGTATGAACTCCACGAGGTCTCGAATTTTTGCCTCAATACCAAAGGAATTTTATCGAGTGGAAATAAACACACAAATAGAAAATAACATTACTGATTGCAGAGATTGAATTTGTGCCAAGGATATTAGAAAATAGGAGGGGGAGGGGGTGCAGGAGCGGCTGCAGCTGGTATTCAAACATGTGGAGCAACCTGAGGAGGATTTTACCTTTTATCAGTAATATGAAATTGTTTTGTATTGTCCTGGATCACCATAGTTCCACCGACCTTATAATTAGGATGATTGAATAAAAATAATTCCTGAGCATTGCTAAATTAAATTCCAGACACCGTCTACTGAACCTGCCTGGAGGCATGTTGAATTATATATCTGTTTTCTTTCTTGTTTTGAAAAGGCCTGAGATGTTGATAAAACCAAATCTGATCTCAATAATTTGGTATTCTACAGACGTCTCGGTCTGATAGACTGAAGAGAAACACACCTGACGAGCCATTGTTCTGGTCGGTGTCGTACTTGAGATGTTCAAACGTACACTAAGGTCGCCCTGAAATCACGACTCATTAGCTGAGGTAGAGGTAGATAATGGGATGTAAATTTGAAAGCACTGATGTGAACAAAAAACTATGCGCACGACAAAACAAAAAAATCTGCATATCTACAATCTCCTTCCGTAAGAAGTCCAGATTTAAAATCTGAGAGGTGAGACCTGAAAACCACAAACATGACCCTCATCCTAGGCGTGTATGTGCCGCAGGTTAAGTCTGACTTTCCACAGGAAATACGGAGATCGCGTTTATGCTGGACCGCTGACCTTTCAGTAAGTGTCTGTAAAGGGGCAGGAAGCGAACGCTTAGAGCCGCAGCAGGGCCCAATATTTGCAGAGCACCAGACAATCGCTCCTATTTGCATGTCATATGTTTGTTTGTTGACACACTATAAATGGCTTGAGCTGCTCCATCTCTCCGCCGACATATTTCTGCATCTTTCATTCCGACAAGCGGGAGCAGATGCATAAAAAGCAAACACCAATTCACTTCCACGGGCTCGCGCAATCTTTCCTTCGAAGATTACCGTTCAAATGGCAAACCATACGCCTGGAACTCATTCAAGAGCACGTCACATATGCTCAGGTTTCCAGTTCCCGCGAATGGTTATTGGGCCCGGAGCGACGCGTTGGAATTGGTCACTTAACTTGTGGTGACCGTGACTACGGGTGGGAAGCAGTCAGGGCCGATGTCTCATGCCTGGTTAGAGTACAAGCACTGAGTGGGGGGGACGAGGCCCCGTTCTCTGACGCTGCCCGGCTCTCTCCCCCTCGGGGGCTAGCGAAGTTACTTACACACACTTGACTTACACTACTGCGCAAGAATAATGGGCCCACATTAAGCCCTTGATTTGTCCTTTTTTAAATCTCTATTGCAACTTAGTGTGGCATAAAGGAGGTCTTCTGAACATAAATATTTTGTGGCTATTGCTGCAGCTCAGGCAAAAATCATTACCCCCGTGGCTTTAAAAGAATCATTTGTGCTCACCTATCTGTAAGTAATACGTCCTGGAACATTATTATCGGGCGGCTCACTGGAAACCTGCCAGAATTAATCAGCTCATGCAGAGCTTATGTCTTTAAGTATTTAAATTCAGAATCAGTCCATACAAACTACAACCGCTCTCAGTAGAGCTCCTGCCTCCGTCAGAAACCAGACGTCCTCTTACATTCAAACAAGCCCTACAGCTAAGGCCCTGTCACATTTCTAAGCTACACATTGGTGGTAGTTACAGGTTTCTATTTGTTACCATGCACTACTATGAAAAAAAACATGTATATCCACTAGATCCAGATTTGTGTTTGGATACGCACGAAATTGCTCAGACTAACCGATTCCAACACCTAAGTATTTTCTGAATTTGTTCCATCAAATTCTCTGAGAAATCAATGAAAACGTTGAAAAACACCCTATCTTGCAATGTTAAGTGATGTAGAAGATAATTCCTGTCACCGCCCCATTGATCCAGATTCACACCTAAATTGAATGGGTTATTTCCTGACGTATACCACAACCTTTTACCAACTACTACTCACTAACTAACAAACAAACAAATGCAGATGAAAACATAACCTCCTTAGGGGAAGTATAATAGCTTGTTGTTCAATATTTACAATGCATGAAGTAAAAGAGGTAAAGTCCAGCTACTCTGAAAACTCTGTTTATAGACATCCTGTGATAAAGTTTATATTTATTTATATTTGAGTAAGCATAGGAATTGAATAAGTCATATTTATTCTCTGCTGAAGGTTATTGGTGGTTTATGCAAGAGATGTCAATGTCAAAGTATGATCTGTACTTTTTTTATGTTGGCAGCAGAACTACTACAAAAAAAGTTTCAAGTGTGATTTTCCAAAAGGTATTAGTGTTGACAGACAGTGCAGTCTTCAACTGCAACCCAGGGCCCTGCCAGAGCTGTGCACTCTAGCCTCAGGCTCCAGTGACTGCGAGTCATTTCAGTAAACCTCTTCTTCCTCCACAGCGCTGAATGCATTCGACTACTGCACTGAAAAGGTCTCTGATCCAGCCAGAGGTTGTGTATTCACAGGAGAAAAGCAGGGCAAACGAGTCTGTGGAGCTAAGATGCAGTCCTTCCTACGAGCGGAATCGTTGGCTCATCGGTGGAAACAGCAATCAGCAACAGAAATGTGTTTTTTGATTTTTTTTTTTTAAAACACTAAGTTTTGAGACGCATTCTATCTCTTAAAAAAACGAAAAAGTAGAAAATAAAATGCAACCCTCTTCAGTTGAATATAGCCTATGACTGACAGTAACCTCTCGTGTGACTGTTACACTCTGTATAGCATTCACCATTATCTCGCATTTGTCACTCATAGCTGCAGTGTTCTCATTTGGAGATTTTGTATTTCTGTCCTCTCCGGCCCTGCATGCAGGACAATGAGCTTTACAACAATGTATTTTTTTTTTGTTGGGAATTTAATAAATAGGGTTTGTGCTCCCACTCTGCCATGATTTTTCTTTCAATGCCTTCTCTCTACTCCAAAGCTCTAGACCTTTCAGCATTCGCAGTGAAACAGCAGCGCTCCCGCTCGCAGTGGAAAAAACGATTTTGAAAACCTACGGGGAAGCGAAAGTGACAGATGTGCCGAAACGTGTCGCTCACAGCTTTAGCGAAATGCAAAACTGTCCATCACCCTTTTATTTTTTTCTCTTCTCAAAGGAGCGATAGCTTCCTCTAGCATTTATACACGGCCTTGGTTGTGCAGCCTCCATTCTGAAAGCCTTGGGCACGTAGAGACGTTGGGGTTTGTCAATAAAGTTAAATCTACAGTATCCTTCACAGTGGCTGCAGGCAAATCAGACATCTACGCATCTGTGTCAAACCGTTTTTGATGTCTTTTTCAGTTTCCCACTCACTGTGGTGGTTTCTTTTTGTCGGGAAATCTGTCGGGTCGTATCTTGCATATCCCCGAAATTCTGCTTCAGGTTGTTTAAGGTAGAAAAGTAGCAGGTAAGTACTTCAGCAAATGGTGTCAGTCCCTCGTGCTGTGTGAGCGTAAAGTATATACGTTTCCTTTAAATGCTTTTTTAAAATCAAGTTTATTACTTACTATGGTAACATATCTACATTTACTAATTCCAAGAGCTAGAAGTTGGAAAGTGCATGGTCCAATATCCAAAGGCAGACGTCAGATAGTTTTATGTATTTTCGTCATTATCACAATTGTCCAAAGACTCAATACATTTCAGTGCTTATCAGCTCAGTCAGTTGTATTTCATTCAAGTCAGGTGGTGATGGAGCAGTAGAAACACTCGATCACGGCAGTAAAGTGCATTTGTTAGCCTCAGACAACCAGTGGGCCGATAAAAGAAAAAGAACAAGCTCGATACATGTCAACGGTTATAACCATTTCCATTGAGTGTAGAGGAGGGAAACTCTTTCCACTCAACTTCACGTCGCCTGGGAGAAGAAGAGTTCAGCCCCCTCCTCGAGTGTATGATGACTCTTGAGACCACACAGAATTGGTGGCTAAAGAGAGAATGGGCCTGCTCTTCTTACTTTATCACTAGTGCCGGTGTGCCCATTTATTGGTTCATATAACCGGGCTCTTTAATGGGCAACCCCAAGATTGAGATAAGAGCGTGCTGACCCACGACTTGAAGCAAAATGGCTTCAAGGTTGAAGATAATATGGTGATAACTCAAAGGTGGAGAAGAGGAGCCAGAGGTTAAAGAAATGCACGCAAGGGGAGAAATGCAACGAGAGCGTGAAATATGTGGCGATGCAACACAATAAGACGAAGACGGATGCTGTGGTTGAAAATGATACTGTGACTTATTTTCGTAACCAATTTTTCACCCATTGTCCAATTTCAGCCATTTGTTACATCCGTCTGGCTCAGAAACACTTAATTTCATTTTACCTTCATATTATGTTTCCCCCAAATATTGTATTTCCAATTTCCCAAATTAGTTTGGCAGCATGAATCGCCTTACAAAGTGAAGTGAACGTGATATCGCAACTCTAACCCTTGACACCTGATATTCCTTTGCACGATTACACAAGAGTATCATTGCAAAGTCTATGGTGAATGGACTGAAATATTTTAATGTCCTCCGAGATGTATTTATATATTAAATTATCTGGTATCAGTATATTAAAGAGGTAAATCATGATATGAAAAGTATCATGACTGTTTCTCAAAGGCATTTGACTCTGAGATGATTAAGCTACAATTAGGATTTTAGGAAACTTGAAGCGACTACTTGCCAGTGTTTCATGCATACAATTATGTAACACAGGGTTTGAGGAAATGCATTATCTTCCTAATTATATCTTTAAAATGCAATTGGGAAAGTTATCACTGTTGGCCGCCTTTATGCATCCCTTCCAGCTCCAGATAAGATAAGAGATACGAGGGAGAAGCCATTTATTTTGAGCAGGGGGGGGGGCTTCGCTTTTTATTTTGGGAAGCACATCCGAAATACTGAAATCATTCATTAGATAAATTCATTCCTCGTTCCGCAGTGAGTTTATGTAACTGCCAATGTAATATGACTTTAAGAATATTTGATTAGAATAGTTGGATTTTGGGGATGTTTATTATTTTTCCCAAAAAATAAGAGCATTTTGTTGATGTATATCTCTGTACCTGCTACAGTATTTATGAATGTGCCTCTACTCTAATACAGATTCACTTTACTCTAAAAAAGTGAGAGACAGTTCTTCTAGATAACTCACATTCATC
Organism: Hippoglossus hippoglossus; assembly: GCF_009819705.1. Taxonomy (NCBI): domain Eukaryota; kingdom Metazoa; phylum Chordata; class Actinopteri; order Pleuronectiformes; family Pleuronectidae; genus Hippoglossus; species Hippoglossus hippoglossus. The sequence continues at coordinate 9,880,027 of NC_047162.1, read as the reverse complement.
TGAAAGGTATATACAAGTATGTATGAGGAAGTATTTAATCCTATTTTTTGTAATTGTCAGGTTGGATTTGTTTTTTACAGAAAAATGCAATGACTGTGTCACATTCGGTTTTTAAAACATATCAGAAGAAGATCCCAAAAGCAGAGAAAACCAAAATGGTGCTTTAATGAAACAACAGGGAAGTAGCTCACGTGGAGATGATGCAGGCAAAGTCCAAAAACCAGGGGAACAGGCGGAATCCAATAAACAAATGCAAGTAAAAGGTTTAAAGTATAATAAGACACTGAACTAGAATTACGAGAGGGAGGACGAGCTGGCAACAAATGAAAGTCAAAGCATGGAATATATGGGGTTTCTTGAAAGGGAACCACAGGGGCTGGACTCATCAGGTGACAGGTGAGAATGAGTCATGTGACAGGGACGCAGGAAGTGACATAACAGGAAGGGAAGTGACAAGACCTGGAAGACCAAGAACAGGAAGTCCAATATCGAAGAGACACACAGTCCACAGGAGGTGGATCATGACTGTAATGGTCTCGCTGAGTGATATGATGATGAATCTTCCTCTGATCGTCATATTGTTTTCACATTCGGTCTCTCAATCTGTTGTAGTATAGAGACTAGCACACAGTGTGGATATAAAGTCAACGCGGATTTGAACAAGTTCTTTCTGGAGTCGATTTTGATTTTCAAATGCCAGATGAAGTGCGGTCACGAGCTTAAATAACATCCCACAATATCCACAACGTCACCGTCAAACTCGTGATGAGATGTTTATGTGGATCAGTTCTCTGAGACACCACCTGGATGTTCTGAGTCTAAATCTGTTTTGACGCACAATCTGAACCTCCCTCAATTTCTGTTGTTTTCACTGAGAGATATTTTTTTACCCCATAAGACTTCATCCCACATGCAATAGATGCAATATGTGTATTGTTTTAGATACGAGGAAATTATTCATTGAAAGTCTGAGTTGAGTACATTTGGGGGCACAGGTTCCATCTGGGGGCGATATCCTGCTTCTGCAATCTGGTAGAATGTGAGAATTCACATTATTTTTTTCATGATGTCGCAGTAAGTTTTACATTCTCACTTATCAAATGTTCCCACACATGTTCAGTGGGGATGAGGTGTCAGCGGATACCAGATAGTCCTGTCATAGAAAAGCCGGAGGAGATGGAATACGATGCAAAATGGAGTGGCCACCAACCGGAGACAGCTGACAAATCCACATTACTGCATGTATAGTACACGCAAGTCTTATATATGGTTGGACACCGAAATCCAGAGCCAATCAGTTGCCAGTTCCTACATGTCCAGTACCTCCCAGACCAAATCACACCACAGATTCAGGTGCCTCATTTCGATGCCTGAGCTACGTATGTACTTAAATATTTGCCCTGTGTACAGGCAATATAAACATATAGTTACCATTACACTTAACCCTGGTGGCAACACACTGTCTTCATGGCTCTGGCAGCACATAATGCAACAAAACGTCTAAAGCTAAACAGTCGAAGTACGGCTGTATTTCACGCGAAAGGATTCCAACATCGAGACCTGCAGCAAAAACCAATTCGGCGTAAAGGAAGGAACACGTCAAAAAGCGAACTTGACCCTGGGCCGAGCACATCAGCTGGCAAGGCGGGCGTTCCCCGGCCCTGGAGACATGAGTTGGAATATTTTGTTGTATACCTATACTTTAAACTGTTAATATGTTGAATTTCAACTTCCAATTTGCCTCAGAAATAAAAAAAGCCTTTCTTATTGTCGACCGTCATTTTTTTTAAAGAAAAAAGTATTTGTTCTGGCAGCGTTTAGGCACCGGTACTGTTTGAAAGTATCCATTTAGCATGATACCCAGCCCTAGTCTTACAGGCTCTAAATTTGTAATGCACTCTACTTTGTTGTTTGTCCAAAGTTGTTGCAAAGTAGCATCTTTTCGTTTTTTTTACGGATGCAGATGCAGCTCCATCTCAAACACATCTCTGATCAGTACACATCTGCCGGTCTTTCACTGAGGCCACTCTAAGGTTACTCAAATCCTGCTTTGGCAGAAAAAGTTATGCGTTTGTGAGATTTTCTCCTCTCCACTTTGTCCTGGCCTCTTGTGATGTAGCTGCAGTTTTTCTTTAGAGAGAGATTTTTTCTTTTTCAGCACCCAGGAGAACAACTTGGCCCAAAACTGTTTCACTGAGCTGTTTTGACATTGTTGCAAACAGCCAGATGAATAATCCAGGACACCATGGCGCTGCCGTTTCAGAGTACAATCATATGGGGTCACTGAATTGTGATGTTTATTCGCTGAAACGAACAGAGAAATACTTATTCATTAAGTTGTTGAAAGGGGATCTGTCTTTCTTTATAGACTATTGCATGCATTATCTGGGATAGTTAATTATACAATCAATAAAAAATGAACTATCTTAAATTATTTATATTAATTATGTTTAATTAATCAAATTCACATTAAACATTCATACCAATAATTAGCAGTTTGGTACCAAGTACAACTTTTAGATCAAGTTCTATTTGCAGCATAAGAAATGTATGTTGCACATAAAGCAAACCCTAAAGCATATTTAGGAACCGTTTGTGAAAACAGTTAATCAAGCGTGGGAGAGAGCAAATGAAACCAGTGAGCCACTCTTACCTCCCAGGGTGGCTGAGATGAGTATGTGGGTTCCATATTTCTTAATGATGGTGTCGATGAACTGCTGAGTGGTGGGTCTGCGGCCCAGCAAGCGAACGCTGCGCTGGAACTCAGGCATGAGTGGCACGGGGTTCCGGATCAGGTCCCTCCTCTCGATCGCTGTGTTCCTCACCTTCCAACGTGCAAATTCCCTGGAAATCACAGGAATAAGCAAAAGCTCAGACCAAAAATTACCTAGAAGATACAAACACGCTATCGACAACGATGGTAAAAACGCTTGAAATTGCAGTTGTTGTGGCCCAATCCGTCAGATGATTAAGATGAAAAAGTAATATTTGGGAGTATTTTTAACATTTCACAAAAGCGCTTTGATTCCTTAGATCTGAAAAACCACATGAAAGTCAAATTTTTGACAGCGGAAACACACACATCTTTAATATATGAGTCTGGTCTGGTGCGTTTGTTTATGCTTCAATCAAAGCCAGTTTTTTTTTATAATAATTTGAGTCCTGTGATGTCTTTAAGGTAATCGTCAAAAAAATCCCCACAAAAACCAACAAGGAATTCTATCAACCAACGATGAAACCCGCTAAACTTCACCTCGTTCTACCCATGTTGTTTTTGGCAGCAGCTAAAGGTGCACTTCACAGCGTCAGACGTTTAAAAAAAAAGATCCTGCGGAAATATTTGTGTGGACGTTCATGTTTGCCTCTGTCCCCACTGAGACGCACATCAAGAAATCATTCCCCCCCGAAAAACATGTTTCAGAAATCTCTGTTTCTCTGAGGGTTAGAGAATATTTATTAAAGGAAAAACAAATAACCCTGTCCTGTGGAGAAAAAAAACCGCCGGTTTTCTTGAGCTGTGCAAAATGCAAAAGAAAACACTGGTCATTGAGTCAGGGGATAAAGTGTAAGTGGTGTTGGCATACAGGTTTTTTATGTGCTGAAATAGAGAGTTGAAAACAAATTAGTTTTTGTAGTTCATACATGTAAATCAGTTTATTTGCTTGTTCTACGACATGCACACAACCGAGGAGATGTTTTCCTGATGTGTTGGTTCAGTAAAGCAGGATCGACATTTTAATGCTAATTTAACCAGAAGCTGCGCTTTTCACGATCTCCTGTCAAATACAGACATGTTTCTATTTCCATATGGATTCCGATGGCAGATTCTCAACACCACATCAAACGTGCACTGGCGTCTATTTATCTGCGATGCACATGCTGAGTGTGCGCAAATACACATGCATGCTCTCCACACAATTTGAGTCAATAGACGAGAGGGGATGTGGTTTCCTAATTACTGACGGATAGAATTCACTTTATTAAATGCAGCCATAAGTGTATAAATGATGAGCGGAAATTAGGGTTAATGTGTGACATCATGTGCAACAGACACTGCATCAGATCGAGCACAAGCTAAAGGTTTCAGCGTCTCAACACTTCTACGCTGAAAGCCTCTAATCCAGATCTGACGTAATGCGACATCCATTCTGAATAGAAATCCACCAACACGCAGGTGCAGGTAAATATAAAATGCTAATGCTTGGAACCAACCGTGTTTATTAGGTCTGATCATTGTGTGGATTTAAATCCCATTAACACATCTTGTGGAAATAAAATGGAAAAGTCCCGGCTGTCCACATAAAAAAAACCCCAGAACAGTAACAATACAACAAGGAGAGTGAAAGGGGGGGATTTTTTTTTTCCTAGTTATTGTTATCCTCATAAAAATAAAAAGAGATGGCCCCTTTTCAGAGAGATTTCCAAGGTTGCTTTGTCAACAAGAAATCCTGCAGATCTGCACTTTAAAAACCTGGCATAATTAAAAAAACACCCCAGATGATTCGGGCCCAAACACACACACACAAGGATATTAGAGGCAATTATACAAGTTTAATGTGGTCGACTCCCTGAATCATTTAGCACATTTATTCTATTATACAGTGTTTTTGTCACTCATCCTCCTGGTGGATGTCTGTTCTTTATAATGTGCACACACTGAATTGGAATCGAGACGTATCAGGAGGGATTGTCTGAAGTGGCCCACATTGAAGGTAAAGGTTTCCTCAGGACACTATGACAAACACTATTATTTAATTTGTTTGCACAGTGCAATGTGGATTAAAGCTACAATACGGCTCAATAACAGCCTCATGCAAAGCTTTCTCCCCCTCCAAGTATTTTTTTTCCTCCGCAGCCCTCAAGGGCTCGGCGTAATGATTTCGCCATGAATAGGTGGGTCCCCTCAAATTGATCGGTTACTTAGCTTGAATTCTCTGACACGGAGTCAGCGATGTGTCAGTCTGCCTTAGCACGGCTTCGCGGCAGCGCTCCTTAATGCCCCGTTCAGCACTCTTATATTAGCCCTTAAAGTTCCATTCCTTTTCTGCCGCCAGACTGTTATGCAACGGTACAACTTTATAATGGAGCCAGCATTTCTGAGGTGATAATCTAAATATCGTTACAGCTCCCGAAATGAAGACGGCAAGTTTACAGACTGGAAACTGACAGAGGGTGAAGTTTCGGAATGAGTGAAGGACTGCTCAGATTTTTATTTTTTTATTTACTTTCTTGACAGAGCAATGTTTTCTCACCGCGTGTTCGATAAATCCTTGTGTGGCAAATTTGCAGAAACCTTCCTTTTTAAAGAATTTTGCAATTCCTCAGACAAGTTCTCATCCTGCGAGACACGTCTCACATCTCATTCTCAGTACATGCTGACTCAGCTTCAACTCCTGCTCCAAGTACACGTCGCTGTTATTTCTCAAATCTGGAGCAAACATTCAAACCAAGAGAACAACAACAGACATTTTTAGATTTGCAGCAGGTCTTTCTGTTCTGTCTCCCCCCCCCCTCATTCTTTGCTGGGCTCTCACTGTTTCCTGTTATAGTATCTGCCTACATTAGATATCAATTCATTTTTCCTCCTCGCGGCTGCGTCACTGCCAATTATTGTATAAAACTTTATGTGGCAGCCATATGTACTTGGACCCCCTCTGCCCCAGATTAGGCATGCCAGCAGATGGAACCTGCGACATGAATCAGTGCTTTACTTCGCACATCCAAGACCGATTTAATGACCTATCAGAAGAAGTTAAGAGGAGATAAATGGCACGGCAGCTGCATAGGAGAAAATGGGAACATAGGTGATTATTGCTTTATGGTGTTGAGTAACTCGTGGGAGAGGGTGGATACGTTACATACGTGGAAGTGTCTGCAGAAGATACAATATGCATGAAATAAAAGTGCAGAGCTATAAATGAATACTAGACCCGATGCAACATATGCCTGTGTATGACTTTAAGACCAGGTGCGATGTTTGACTACTTCTCACTGTTTGGGCCCCGGGCGCAAGTTTGTGAATGTGTGAGCGAGGAGACGAATAAAACATTAACTTCCTGCTGCACTTTGTCATTTGCCTTCCCGTATAAGCGTCTGTGCCCTTAGAATTTCATATGATGTCATCGTTTTCAAGACGCTTGGCGGATAAAATACATTGTGATTCACTGAAATGCTCACTGGAAAGGCAAAATGCATTATGGGGAATGTAGTTTCAGTGCTCTTAGCTACCCAAAAAGTTGAAATAGCAGAGGACAGCAGTGTTTAATTGACGAAAATAGCAAAGACGACCGAGAGACGGGTTTGAACAAGAGGAAGATCTTCGCGATTTTTTCCCTTATGACCTTAAGGGAAAAGACAATGATTTACAATGAAAGCCAAATATTTAAGCTATCAAATGTTTATTTTTTAAATTCAATTCTGTCAGCTCCTCAGGTTTTAAACAATGCTTAGGTTTTCGTGTGCATTTATATTCTCAGGTCTTAATGGGTTCATTTATAAATTCTTACACAACCTAAGTGTTTCTTTCTGAATTTAATGGTGAAGGCTTACACTGCCAGACGTTGGATCTTTATGCAAAGATAATGTGCACTCCTTGATCCCACACACATGCAACAAGCAACGTTTTGGCATTCCGAACAAAGACTTTGCTCCATGATAGAGTTAGCTAAAGTCGGCTAATCCCTCAGTGCCCCCACTGAAACCACCGCTTGATCTGATTCCTTTCCAATGTTTGTCTCAGCACAGTTTAGCTGAGTAAACAGGAACAGCGGTAGCTCGAAAATACATTACTGTAATCATTCAGCCGATTCCTTCACCCAACACAGATCAGAATGAGAATGAGATCAGCTGCTCCTGTAAATGTACCGGTGGCTTCGATCATGTCGGCTCCTGTTTTAAGACTTAATCAAGAAAAGGCCCGAAGAAAAAAAGAATAATGTTTGGAGCTTATCGATTGTAATCAATAAGACTGAAAATGCAAGAGAAATATAAAACCCTGTAAAAAGAAAATACATCAACCAGAGGGCAACTATAGGTAAGTCTGTGGAATCAGCACCTGAGCGATAAACCTCGTAAAAGTAACTTTTATCTGCTTTGTATTTCTTTCCACATGAAACAACGATATTGGAGCACGTACAGTGTCACGTGTCCGTCTGCCCTGCTGGAGGCAAATTAGCTCTTGATCGCACTTGAAAGCGATCGTTTGAGGATCCGCTGGATGCCAAAAGAAGCAGAATCAAAACCAATTAAAGATGGCAGAATCAAAACAAATGAAATATTTAACAGAATGTACCGACGCATTTCAGCCAGTGTCCCGGTTTTTGAAATTATTTTGGATTGAGTGATGTTTACAAGGGGCGCGATGATTCATTCATCGCATCGATGCATCAGCTGTAAATGATGCCAATTTCACAGCATTATTCTGCTCGACTTCAGCCACGAGCAGCTTGAAAAGGCTTTGAACTAAACTTCGGGCAATTTCAAATAGACAAACTTGTTTTGGATGAGGAGAGTGCAACTTTGCTGTGAAACATTTAAGTTGTAATATTCTTTTTTTGAGATGAATGTTTTGGTGTGCAACAGGCATTTAGTGTATACATTCAGTGATGCCACTACTATCAACTTAGTGGCGGGGTCCAGTGTAACCACACACGAAGGATACACAGGAAACGATGTGTGTAAGTTCTCCACTGTTACGCATTGTAACTCTCCTAAAACAGCTGCATTATGTTAGTGCTAATGCAAACTGGTTGTTTCCTTCTGACACAGGATCACTTTAAAAATGTCCAACTGGGAATCCCTTTTATTGTGAAGCAGTTGTAGTGTGTTTGCCACTGCGGGTCATTCATTAAAAACGTGTGTGTCAGGGAAGCCGTCGCTTATTGTCAGCAGATCATTTTTAAATGTTGCAGAGAACGAGACAAAAAGAGCCGCAGTGATGACGGCGTTAGATGAAGAGTCGCAGGTGACAGGCTGCACAACTCCATCTCCTCAGTGAGGTAACCAACTCCATTACCGTTCCCCCTCTGCTGCCGCCTAGTAAACTATTCATACCATGCACAGCAGGAATAAAGTTTGCAGCCGGTTTGTCTGGCTGCACTGTAAACACAAACAATGCCGGTAGTGGCACGTTTGCTCTTCTGTTGTCTCTGCTAAACCAAGTATCCGCTAAGGGAGCATTTGCTGCCGCCATGATTCAGGGATCTAAGACGGCGCATGGTGTTTACCTGCAGGAGGAAATCTGAGAGCCCATGTGAACCAAATCAGCAGCTTTTTTCATTATTTTGTTTTAGCGGATGCGATCCAGAGGATGTGCTCCTTCAGGAGAACCCAGTAAACCCTCCACTCCCACCAACAAACAACTCTATTGAAACAATCCGTGTGCCCGGGCTAAAGCAATCTGTGCAAGTGCATTTAGGGAATGTCCAAAGCCACCATTAGTTCAACAGTGGGAAAAAAAGTTACTGTGCAAGATGCCTGCACCCCGGCAGATTGCTTTAATGACGGATTTGCCAGACAGCAAGAGAGAAATGTAACTGCATGTGTGCAAAGTTAAAGGAAAAGAGCAGACCATCTGATTGTGTCTAACTTCCAGAGTGTCCTCGCATTTTGCACCCACCTATGTAGACACGTACGCTTAATAGGCTGCGCCACTGACTTCAGACAAGGTTCCTTTTGAAATGTGCAAGTGAATTTGCTTTTCAATCTACGTCTGCGTCGCTCCGTAACTCACAAAGACCCCTTTGTCAAATCAGGTGCCACTTTTGGCCTCATGCATTAGGGTTAGAGTTCCAGTACAAAGCCCCAATGTATAATCCATTATACCGCTTGCCTTTTCACTGTATGAATCACTACACGTCTTTAGAGTGATAATGATTCCTTACAGTTTTAAGCAATTATGCATATATGACCATAATGTATACCATATACCATATTATTTAAAATTACTGTGTAATTGCTCAGACAGTATATACACGTTAGATATTTCAGTCCTTTGGTGTTGTGAACATCACAGCCTCTGAAACCATAATGGGTGGAAAGTGTGACTGTAAAATGTCACAACACCTTCCAGGCAGCATGTTGTCTGCTTCAATTAGAGCTGGGCCGTATTGACATCCAGTGAACATCCCCCGGAGCTCTGACAGTGGCAGGAAACGACCATCATACAGCGAGACACCACAGGCGCTTTCCTGATCCCGGTGTTGGAGCCCAGATTTAAAAAAAAAAAAAAAGAAAAGAAAAAATTGCAAGCGCATGACAGTCATTCAAAGTGGAAGTGTGCCGGCAAAGAGACGCTGGAAGAAAATCTCCTTCTAATTGCATGGGAAACTGGCTGCGCAGGACGGAGATGCTCTCGGGCGCCTCGTAAATGACATCAGAGAGCAATAAAGGCAAGAGTGTCAGTGAATTATAGAAACTTGTCATACTTGGCTTCTTGTTTCCCTCTTGTCCTCCTCTCACGTCGTATCAAACACTTTACAGTCAAATACGACACGATTTCAGAGGGACGTGTTGTTCATTTACAGCTTGACCTTTGACAGGCTGCGGTAAAAAAAATAAAAATAATCGTGAGTATCTGACAAGTAAGGCTGCGCAATTTCCTCCTCACTTCAAGCAACAAAAACCACTTATGATGAAACAAGCCGAACAAAAATGTTACATGTGGCTATAAACACGTCGGTGTTATCAAAACAGCCTGACTTTATTTGAAGCAGACGATAAAGGGCAACGGTGTGACACTCAGCATTTCATGACTGTGATTTAAAGGACGTGTCTGTTGTAGACAAAAAAAACATAACACAAGAAAAAAGAAACGGGACAAAATGAATCTTACATTATCTTACATTTTTTCATCTGAGCGGGAATTACTGTGTGCTCATCTGCTTCGGCGAAAGCAGTTTAATAATGAATCAGGATAGTGTTAATAAAGCAGTGTTTGGTAGATATTTACTCCTGCCCTAAATATGCAGTGCTTTTAATTTGATCTTTTTTTTTTCTTTTCCAAGTGCAAATGATGTTACTTTTATTTTGGTAGTACTCTTTAAAAGAAACATGTCTCTCTCTTGTGCGAATAAGAGCCGCAACTGAACTCAGCCTATCGCACATTCGGGGGCTTAAAGTTACTGAACTGAATCGTGACCAAAAAAAGTGTTGCGAGGAGAAAATAAAGTCACTCCAGTGCTGAGAATCCCATAATCATCACTTTTTACACAGTGTCAGAGAGGTGACGATTCCACTCTGTTGTTACTTGTGGTTTACGATCAATTATAGATTGGTGTGATATTAAAACCACATGCTATATGCATAAATCATAAAATATCTCAAATCTGAGTCGGGCATTCGTGTATTTTTAGCCTCAAAGCTTTAATTTATAGATAAAGATACAATATGCATCGCGCTGAAAGTCTCACTTTACTCAGACATGCAATATTTATGCTGCTGAAGTCACCATCCGAATGTTTAATTTAGAGTTACATTATTTGGAAAACCCTGTTGTTCCCTCGCCTCCGCTGTAGAGTGTCCACTAAAAGCCCTCTCATCCGTGGGGGCTAGTACTTGGTGGTTCCATCAGTTTCCCTCCCACTTCCTCTGGAGTCATCCAGTTGTGCACGCCGCCATTCACACGATACACGTTTCCTATCTGATGAGTCAGTCCGCCCGTGTTCCCATGATACATATATTTGAATTTTTTTGAAAAAGGACATAAATCAGAGAAAAACTCGTGTATCTACACTGGATGGTTTCCAGTCACTGTAGTAAATGAATGTAATGAATGAAATCTAATGCTGTTCGCTAAATGAAGAGTTCAGCTGAGGCTACGCTCGACAGTTTGGGTCATTGCACGCATCAATTGGGACATCCACACGTCACCGTTGCATTTCTTACTCGCGCTTGAGGCGTGGTTGCTCGGCGCAGACTTCCCCTAAACGATAGGTGTTGTCGCTTAGGAAAATACAACCCAGCACACTGCCGGCAAAAGGCAAAAAAGAAGAAGTAGAAAACACAAACAGAACAATTTGGGCATTGGCTTGTTTCCTCCCAGGAACACAGCCTTGTGAGCGATTCTTTGAAAGTTTCCTGCAAAAAGCTTTTGTCTTTACCTCCAGTCCTGCAATCTCCCTGGAGGAGCCATGTGGGAATGTCTCTGCGCAGACTTGCCTCCAGCTCAACCCATGTTCGCTAGACGTGCAACAAGTTAAAGTGCGTGACCATCCGAAAAACGACGGCCCGTGCCTCGAAGTGATGTCATTTCTGGCACGTGCCGCCATGCGCAAGGACAGTACCGGTGAGCCTAAACGAAGCTTTAGTGGTGCAGTCACTAACCTGGATGCTCTCCATGACGTGATGTTAATGCTTCATTGTGTTATGGATAGAGTAGAAGGTAAAGAAGCTTTTACCGAATACATGAATCCGCTTCTGAATTTAACTGGGGAAAATTGCGAAGCTGCTTCAAGAGTCGGAGTATTTTCGTGGTGCCTGTGGAAATGGAAAACTTCACTGATTAGACCCCGTGTGTTTGGTGTTTGGAGAAGCGTCTGCTCCTCCTGATGTGAGGAGGAACAGACAGCTTCGGTTTTCAAGCTTTGATGGAATATGAGCCTTTTCCATTTTTAGTCATTTTTTTTCCACCACTTGCTTGTTGGGGATGACTTAACTGATGCTTCAATTGCTGGTTGAAAGGGATATGACGTTAGAAGATGATTTGCAGCTGTCTCCTTTTTAAACTATCAAATTCAGGGTGACTTTACAAAACAGTCCTGAGGGTAACAGTCCGTCGGCTGTTTGAGACTCGACGAAAAAGTAGAACTAAACTCAAACTTTGCTTAAGTTTGTGTGCATGTCAGTCTGTTTTAAATATCCATCCATCCATCTAAGCCAGTCTCAGTTGACATTGGGGCGAGAGGCGGGGTTCACCCTGGACGGGTCTCTAGCACATCCCAGGGCAAACGTACAGCGATAAGCAACCATTGACACTCACATTCACACCTACTGTCATTTTAAGAGTCTCCAATTCACTTGATCTCAATCTTTTGGACCGGAGTACCAGCAGAAAACCCACACAGACACATGGAGAACATGCAAACTGCACAAAGAGAGACCCTGGCCGAGCTGGGATTCGAACCATGAACCTTCTTGCAGCGAGGTGACAGCTGTTTTGCTTGAAATGCGTTCAGTGAGGGGGGATGTAAGGAGTGCTTACGGATGAATGCTCTGATTTACAAAAAAGCATAATTTCCCTTCAAAGCAACTGTTACAAAAATAGCAGTGAACTCTTGAACGCAGACCGTGACATGGTTGAGTCTGTTGGGATATTTGTGTCCCAAACAGAGAGTGGCTTGAAGGTGAAGCAGATTTAATCAGCTCCTGCATTTCATCCACTTGCTGAAATATATCAACATCTTTTTGGAAGTGGAAGGGAGAGATGACGAGGTCAGCAAATCCAGCTCCTGGAGAGGAGGAAGTGTTTTCTTGTGATGAAAATAAAGCTACACGAGTCTAAACTTTTAAATCGATGCAACTTTGTTTTTGTTATTTATTTTTTTGGGGGGGGATAAGGGTTTAGTGACGCAGTATGTGACCCAGGGTAGAGAGGGATTATCTGCACTGTGATGACTTCATATGCCTACAGCCATAATAGTGTCTTGATTAAAATGAATTAGAAATGATCCTACACGTGGGGATTTTTTGCATTCTAGCCTCCTGCATTATTTACAGAAGCCCATTAAACATTCTTGAGACGCCATTGATTGAATCCGTGCCACGTTGTTCTTACGGAGCCCCAACTCCGCTGACTGATAACGGTGCACCGCGATGGTCTCCGCAGAAAACACTGGCAAGCTGCTAGGACCAGGAGAGACTTTGATCCAATAATGGTGATTCCCCCGAGAATGACTTTGTGAAGCGATTTTGTCTTCCCACACAGTATTGACTTATTCCCTTTCATTGTGTACATGGTGTTCCCACACAGAAACAGCGGCGCGTGATCTCATCTACTTGGGTATGATATCTTCTCAGGGATGTCATAAAACTGTTATTACCGTTCGACTGCCATGTTGCACAGCAGGGTTTATGGTTGTCCATATGCGTGGAATTTCAGAGGCTGCCTCCTTAGGAGAGCGACTTGTCAAGGCTACCAACAAGCGGCCGGGCGAGATTTACATCCCACGGCGGCTATTTTCATTTGTCCAGCTCATGTGATTTGCCATTGACCGATGAGCACTAGAGGGCAAACACCTGGTAAATAAAACTTCATTCAGGCTGTCCTCGAATTTACGAGGACAGCCTGCGCCATTACCAAATGGCATACTATTGATCCTGACATAGTGAGGCTGGCAAATGATACATTTTCCGTGAATCTGGGCAAGAAAAGTCTCATTGCCTGACTGAATTTGTGTCTGTGGAAAGGTTAAGCTCTGTCGGCCCCATTTATCAACGTATTAGTTGTTGAAAAGCAGAGAAGCTGATTTTGAGGGATTTGGCTCCTGAAATGAGACACGACCTCTAGCACAGAAACACATAATTGACTCTATTAATACATTTTTCTTTAATTTATCATTTAGTGGACAATTATCTTACTCTGGGACTAAATTTACAGTATTTAGCACTATATGCTTAGTAAGATCACACAAGGTAGAGTGAGAACAAATTAATTAAGAGTCAAATTACATTATATTCAGTATTTAGGTTGGTTATTTAAATGGCTATTTCTATAAGTTGACCTAGCTATACCTCGAGCTATACCATTTTTGTGTGACTTTTTCTAGATAGATTGATAGCTGCATAAAACAATGACAATACTGTTCTAAAACATACCTACATTCTTAATGATAATGCCATTAATGGTTTATTGTGGCAAGTCAACACCAAACCTATTCACATTGCTAAGAAAATCTGAGAAGTACACAGTGATCAGCTCATTGTCTGGTGGTGCGTACAGGGCGAGACCATTTTATGGTTGTGAAGTCACAGTGAACTTTGTCGTTGTGAAACCAAACAACAACCTTTTCTCTAACCGAAGTTTTGAGTCCAAAGTGTAACCACAGTGGCTCACAAATCTTAACAAGAGCTTTGTTGCTGTCTAAACCTGACAGCAGAGACGGGACCATGAATGCCAACCCAGGTGTCTGCTTAGAGAGTTATACGCTTTGTACACCCGTCATCCCATCCAAACACTCCCTGGCATTAACAAATGTAGTGCATCATTCATTAAAAAAAGTACTTTGTCTCAGCACACTGAAAAAATGATGCTAAATGGGAATCCAGTGCATTAAAATGCAACACGGATGGGGACCTGGCCGAGTATCTGCATGTCCCTGTTCCCTGGAAAGCAGTAATAACAGTATTTCTTTGGGAAAGGTCCCTATAATCTGAGTCCTAAGAACCTATAGCCTTGTTCCTGTGCTGCCACAGTATTATGCAGCAGCTTGACAGGATGAAAAAAAAAGAGAAGAAATCCAGGCCTTTCATGGTAATAAGGAGGCAAAGCACAGTAATAAATCAAACAGACAGAGATACAATTGAAATCCTGTACGAATTTCAGCCACCGAAACCATTCAAAATATTATAGAATGAATCTTAATCCTATGCTCCGGTGCACAGAGAAGCACTAAGGCAGAAAGAGGCGGGATGTTATTTTGGCAGGCCCGGGCTTCTTTGCTTCTGCTTGTTTTATTTATTTTCACCTCGGTTCTGGCATGGGCCGAGATTTCTGAACGCAGCGGTGTAAATAGTGCAGGAAATCAGAGGGGCTAGTTTTGAAATTCTCTTATCGTGCTGCAAAAGAAAAAAGGTAGACAGACATCAGCACAGGGGCCATGTGGAAATATCCAAGTGAGTGTTCCAGGCTAATGGGTTTGGATTAAATTAGATGTTTGTTAACAGTGGATTGCGTTAGATTCACTGTCAAGCAGCCCACATTTCTGTCAGGTTAATGATACTGTACACACACGTCTCACAAAAGTAGTTGCTTTTCTGAAGAAAGTATAGAAAGATTCACTGTCCTTATATGTCCTAAATATATGCGATTACATACAGAAAGAATCAGTCTCGTACGTGACAGTCTTACACTTAGAAGAGAAGCTGTTTGATGACTCAGACTGTAGCCTATATTTTTGTCGCTTTCCCTGCCAGAATTCAAGCCTCCTTTGTCTGGCACAACACCGACGACCGGGGCGAAAAAAATCAACATCTTCCCAGGCTGTGACGTCGTGCCTGATGCCTGCAGAGTCCATCTGTGTAAAATGGTGACACGAGTGTGGTAAAGACCATATTGTTGTCGGAGGGAAAGGCGAGCAGACGGAGAGAGAATCAAAAGAATCATGTCAAAGTGACGGTGATGTACACAGTCAACGTGCAGGAATAGAAACGTCGCCCTTAACAAAGACCCGATAGGCAAGTCTCGCCACTCAGCAGCCGTCTTGGCAACACCTCCAGGTTTTTATTTTAAGACCAGACTTGTATCGAAATGAATGGGGAGAGAGCCATAATTATACTTTCGCTGGTCACCTACGCGCAGCAGCCTCATTATTATGGCTCACTCCAGAGTGCTGCGACGTGATGTGTAAGCCTGGCTCCTAAATACATACATTTGATGCATAGCACCTGTTTTTTTTCCTATATCCTCCGCTTTCATGACTGTCGGAGTCCATCTGCACCTGCTGCCTCCATCAGTGGAATCTGCTGTGAACCTCGACTGTGTGCTTGTGTCAGCGCGACAACACGATCCGTTTGATATGTTTCCCAGTTCGACAGACGGTTGGCTGCATCGGGGGGGAAGGGTTCCACACAACACATGTGCGACATGTGCCATACAGTACAACCGCCATCTCTGGTATTATAATATAGTCTATTCAGGATTCTTTAAAAGGTGCATCTCCTGCCTTAGAATATCTTTTAGCATTTAATCCAGATGTGGAAAGTAATATATTTAAGTCGATTTTGTTGTTGTTGCTGTGTTTTTACGACTTTTTACTTTTACAACCTAAATAAATGTTCCACTGTCTTTGTTTTACTTGCGCTATTTTAATTTAAAATGCCATTTTGCACATATTTTCCATATAACGTATACTAATTTAAATAAATATATATATAACTTTATACTTTTGTACTTTTGAGTACATTTTATACTTTTCATCTGTACTTCTGCTTGAGAAAAACAGTGTGTGGATTTTTACCACCTCTGACTTAATCTAAGAGTGTGAGGTCTCAGTTTGTGAAGATCTTCGATGATTTCAGAATTTTACAGTTTCTCTTTTGAAAAGTTTTATTCTTCCATTCATTGAGGAGAAAAGAATGAAATTATTCTGTGAATCTTTCCAAGAACTTGCCCTGCTTTTGGAATAAATTGTTTTCTGAAAGTCCTTTGGCTGGGTCATCATTTTATTTAATTTTGGGCTTGCGGGAAATGGACTGACCCTGTAATAAATCCTCAGCAGACTCGAGTGAAGGCAGAGGGGGAATAAACAGCATAAATCTAATTTACTTACCACCATAATGACACAGTGAATGCAATAAAGTTTGCTCTGTGGTAACACGGCACAAGCTTTTAACTGAGTTATTCTTGTGTAGGACCTTCACATCGAGACAGTGAAACTTCAAAACCTCATCCTGAAATAGTCAAGAACTTTTAGTCCTACGATACGTAAAGAGATTTCCTGTTCACTCAAGCATTTTAGTCATTAACCATTCATTTGAGCATATCGTTAAATGGAAGATGTTTGCCTAAATGGAATATGACTGCTGGTGTAAAATATTTGTTTGTGCACGAGGCATGGAAACGAAAATGGTTGTAATCAAAAATCAATCTCTTAATCTACTTTAATCTGGAGAATTTTATGGGACATGGTGCCGGAAGCGAATGCACGGGTGAGTGACACGAGCATGTGTTTGAATCTAATCAACTGTGTAATGTGAGAAGTTCTGCTGATGAACCACTCCGACTGTGTGGGCAAGGAGTGAATGGCAATTATGATGAGCCTATATGACAACGAGACGACGGACCCCGACTTGCATTCGAGTGAAAACAGAGAGTTGTATGGAAACTCAAAATATCCTGAAAGTAATTTCTTACAAAGGGGGGGGAAGAGCGTACGGCTGAATGATCACCTCGGAAAATATTGTTTACGTTGCATTCACAAGAGCCAGTGGAGTTCAAAAGATTATTCCATCTATTCTAATATGCTTCTGTCTCAGATGGAAAATTCTCCCTCTATTCTGTATATTGTTTACAGTTGATGAAACACTTCATCACAGTCGGTGTCCTGTAATGAAATCGCAAACAATGTTTTCCCGCTCTACGTATAACGTGAAAACGACCAAGGTCAAAGCATCCGTGCAGTGAAAAGAAAGCGCTCCTATTGTCAGTGCCTTGGATGCAGCTTACTGCATATCATCCATTTGCTGATGAACTCAATTTGCCCCACAATAACTGTCAGTCATACCCCAAATAAAACAGCATTATGTTGATGATTTCTATGTTCTGTATTTGCTGTGAGTATAATGACTAAAATAAAAAAAACAGCCCCTTTCAATCCAATAAGCCCCTTTGTGTTTTTATCTACCAAGGGGGGGAAAAAAGCTTTTCACAAATTGCTTCACTGTCTTTAATACCATGATATTTAAATAGCTTCCGCACTATCATGATTCTGATATTGTATGTGGCCATGCAATGAAATCAAAAATGCAGTATGCATTTAATATTGCTGTTTGGAAGGCAGATAAATGAAAGAGTTTATTTTGTCGACTTGTTGGGAACTGCGGTGTAATCTGTGAAGAGACGCTTGATTTCAGCACCTTGGACAGAGACCGTTTTCTCACTAAAAGAATCCTTTGTGCGATTCAGGGGAACGTTCTTCGCAAGCTGGAATGGAAAACACAGCTCGAAGTAAGAGACAAAGAAAAAAAACTAAATTTGTTCTTTTCAGGTTCGCTGTGCGTTTAATGTCCCCTTTTCAAAACAAAAATGTGAGGCATTTCCTCAAGAGGGACAACAGCATTCTTCTCTGGTAAATGACGGATCTTTGATCTGCTTGTTAATGCTTTTGTAGTCGTTTTAAAGTAGAGTAGACATCGCCTAAAAGTACCATCAAACGCATGCAGAATGCAAAAGAGGACACTTGTAATAGAGTGTGGCTTGGCATCCAATTTCAAATATCATTTCGAAATTATTTGTCCGAATTTAATTCCGGGTTAATTCCAACGTGTAGTAATCCGTCCTGTTTTATTTTCATTTTAACAATTATTTAAGAAAACCATCTAAGTGGTAACAAAGGTCAAAACGATTGTTTTATCAGCTGATGTTTTTCATTGTCTAGCTAATTTTCGATTAGTGAAGCCAGAAGTGAGTGATTCGAGGACAAATAATGTATAAACTTCAGTCTCATGTCTCTCTCATAGAAACCTCAGTTAGTAAGAACATTTTCCACAATATCTCCCTGTGTTTTAAAATCAATCTTTAGCTCCTAGATATCACATCAGAGGCGTTATAAAGGACACAGGCATGTACAAGTCGGCGATAATCTATAACACCAGTGCTGCTTCACTGCTCCAAGTCTGTAAATGAGAAACATGTCATTACTTGTTAACCCCCAGTATCAGGCCGGTGCTGTGTGAGCCCCTAGAGATCAGAACAACCTTCCTGTGGATATCAGGCCGGCCAACTCTGTGCCCTCTTTCTGAAACTCCCTTTATACATACTGTGCACTTTTCACTAAAAGAAAAATGATGTAATAAATCTTTGTTTTCAACATGATTTACCGCGGCTTTGGCTTATTATCTGTCAAGGACCAGCAAAACAACACAGAGCTCTCACGCTTCAGCCTCCCTACAAATCGATGTCTTTAAATAGATTTTGCACGGGGTCAGTTTGACCCAAAGATCCTTAAATGACAAAAATCCAGCTGATGTAATTTTTCCGTTATGCTAAGGTTCCATTATTCACTGCAAAGTCGGAGAATCTGAAGTTATTGCTCTGCTCTGCCTTTCATGAATGTAAATGGAATTGGACCCTACAACAGACCAAACACTTGCACTGACTACAATCTGAAATTTGACAGAGTTGAACCAAAGTTTGCTTATAATTTGAACATTTATAAGCTGTAGATAAAATTTAATTAACTTTATGGTCGAGTTCAAGCACCCTCCATAAACCCAATGTTTTTTATATTGAAAAATCTACATTTGCTTGTTTGTCTCTATCCTAAATATCTACATTGTCTTTGTCAATATGCTTTTTTTAAGTTTATGGACAAGAATGTTAGTTGAAGCTGAAGTTTCATTGAGGAATACAAGGTTTACCAAACAACAACCATAGTTGTTGATGTGATATTGTTTAAAATAATAAATAAAAAGGTTACTTTAAAACCATATGCATCTAGCTACAACATATCTGGGGTCAATTTTACCCAAACAAAGCAACAATAATATAATAAAAAAACGTAACATTCTATAAAGGTCAACTCTACAAATGCCAACGATGAAATTCAGTTTTACATTTTGCCAATTGCAGTTATTGAATTTACAATTACTTAGTTACTTAATTACTGAGCTATGTAGCAAATAAATACACACATCAAACTGTGGTGTCTCCACTGGATCCCAGCACAAGCTGGTGAGCTGCCAGCATACTGAGCTACAAAGCACATAACAGCCCCACTGAAATTAATTTTGGACGCGTAACCTTTTTGAGTTCCCACAGCACAACAAAACCTGTTATGCACAATGTTTCTAGCACAGCTGAGATGACATGTCGGACATTTTCAGTGTTTCGCTGGAAGTGAACAGACCCAGACGTTCTGAAGGAGGCCTGGAATAAACCCTTTCTCTGTGTCCGTGTGGGTCACACATAGTAAGACAGCAGCCGCACAATGACTGAGGCAAATGGGAATATGAGAGGAAAGACGTCTCTGCCGAGGTGTTGACAGATGTTTTGCACCATCTCCGGCTGGAACATGTCACGAGCTCATGCATTTTTAAATCTTATGTTGTAGTTTGTTTGTGTCTTGTTTGTTTATGTGAGTAATTCAACGTGTAGTTATTTGTATTATTGGTATTGGTAAAAATCATCCACTTGAAAAACCAAAATCTTGACCTTTCATTATTATAACTCCTGCCTCAGGTATATGTTTTCATCTGCGTTTGTTTGTTTGTTTGTTTGTTTAATTGTTAGCAGGATAACGCTAAAACTACTAAACTGATTTCCATTACATTTTTTGGCGGGTTGATTCAAGCCTCAAGGAAAATCCCATTAAATGCTGGCACGGATCCAGATCCAGTGTGTGCCATTTGGTGCAGATCCAAATAAAAATATGTATCTAGTGATTTTAAATGTAGTTTCTTTTTGTTATTCGTCTTATACTTTTACTTATTTTAAGAACTGAACACTGTTGTTATAATAATAACCTGTTTCTAAGTATTAAAGCCTCTGCACATGAAGTGGACACTCAAATGTTTTCGGTTAGTTTGCTTGACTGGACCTTTCCCCATGACTTTTACCCTGTGAGGTCATTAGTGTTGTGATAAGGTCAAAAACTACTAACAGCTTTATTTTGTTGGATATATGGAGTTTGGGGACCTCAGCCCCACCGAACTTTAACCTGATACAAGGTCCAATCAGCTGAAATGAAAGGACCTCTGTGGGCTGACAATATCTTTAAAAGATAAAACGAAGAAAAGCAGATGTTGCAGAGAACATTGGTCAAATCCTCTTTTTACTTTTGTGGATTAAAGGTCACCAGCAGTGAAAGTGTAGCCACAATGTGTAAGATATTCTTTCAGAAAACCGAGGACTGGAATATATTTGAAAATAGTAACAGTAACACGGCTGCTTCAGAGCCTGTTGTTGGTGACGCTGTATTGTCAGTCTCAGAGGACGGTGGCACAGGCGTCCCACGCAGTGAATTAGTCAGTACTTAACCCTGACAGTTTCTTCTAGCCTCCTGTTTCTCCTCTAATTACCATCCATTCCTTGCCAGTAATTAAGTCATCCCACAGGGAGGGGGGGCTTTTTACCACTAAGTTGGAAAAGGGAAGTGACATGGAGACCCTCCCCAGATCAGCCCCTGTTGATCTTCCCAAACTTAAATGCAAATCCACGCTCAGTATCAGCAGTGCTCCAGTTAATGCATTTAAAGTGGAGCCCCAGGATATAATTGTGCTAAGTGTGTGTGTGTGTGTGTATCTGCTTGTTTCTGTATAAGAAATACAAAATTTGAAAAAAAAAAAAGTCTTATGTTAAGTAATGTCTTAGTTTTATTACATGTTTTTCGTGACTGCCAATGGGTCCATGATATTTTCATGTGCCACACGAGAAATGCCACTTTTCAATTCTAATAACACAATAACGTTCTTTTCACAAGAAAAAAAACAAATGCTCTTGTCAGTTGGTGCCCAACAGAGATGATGTCATTGCAGCTCCTCTGATTGGCTGAAGCTCAGGATCCAAGCGTTGGAAATGTTTAATGCTTCAGTCAGCAAACGGGAATTTACATCTGCTGCCAAACTGCGAGGTGACGGCCAAGTTCCTATTTTGGTGAAAGCATGTTCATGAGCTGTCTGATTTTCTGGATCGCCTTGTAACGGCATCATTTAGAAAATGTGCAAAATATATAGATTTTATAGCAAATGTCTGCTGCAATTATCTTTGTTCAGACTGTGCCCAAAGGGGAAAATAGCATCCTGAACTACAAGCCAACAGCTAAAATGCATAATGTACTTGAGGAAGGAACTAATTCTAGTTAACTGACCTATTGCTATTACTTTTATGAGGTTATATGAACTAAACTTTGGTGTCATGAAAAATTAGTATTGTGTTCTTTTTTCAAGGGTAACTTCATCTCTTAGTTTTGTGTGTGTCTCTCCCTGCATGGAGGACATGGCCCTGCAAGTTCCAACACACTTTGAAACACATTATGAGCCATGTTCGACCCATAAACGTAGATATTCTTTTTATAGATTTGGTAATAAATGTGGTGTTTAAACAGTATTAATGTTCTTTTCATGTAATTTAGTCTAAAGCTTACAAGGTTTAAAGGTTCAGTGTGTAGAATTTAGTGGCATCTAGTGGTGAAAAGGCTCATTACAACCAACTGAATACCCCTCCTTCTCACAAGAGAACTTGGGGCTTCAACATAAAAACGCAAAAGGCCCACTCTAGAGCCCTTTGGTTTGTCCTCTCTGAGCTTCTGTAGAAACACGGCGGTGCAACATGCAGGTTAACTTGCTCCCAGATATGAATAACTTGTTTTAAGGAAATGAAAACACAATGGTTCTTAGTTTCTAGTGATTATTCACCTCTGAAAACATAATTATGAATATTATATTACATTTCTGAATCCAACACACTGGTCCTTTAAGTATATGTTTACCTTTGTTTTAAAAGCCAACAGAAGTTAACAGGAAATTAGCGTTGACTTGCAAAGACACCCCAAGCACATCTAAATAGCCGATTTTGCAATTTTGCGGTCAGCATCATGAACCGTTTCTTTTTTTTTTGTAGCAGCTGCCTGATTTCTGCTTCCACCGCTGTGTTCATCCTTCAGAGACCGCCTGTGTCACTGCTGAGAAATAGATAAAGAAATGAATAATATATAAATAAAATAACGTTGTGTCAGCCGCTGAGCATTGGTAGATAAGTAGAAGGAGGGATTTAAAAAAAGTTAAATAGCATGCAATTTTCTAATCCTAGTCTAAGTCCTGCATGTAAGTGAAAACGTTTTAACCGGCGATAAACATGTGATTTTCCAAGTACATCTGCGATAAGATGCAGAGGAGACCTGAAGAAAGAGTAGTTATTGTGTTTGTGAGAGAGTGGTGCACTCGGGTATGAGCTGTGTGTGACTCATCTGAGACGCTACAATACCTCAGTGTGGCGTCCCCCTCTCACCTTGACGATGACCGCTCCGCCAGCCCATACCTGTCTGCCCCCCCCATCCCTCGTTCTGACGCTATACTCACTGGACCTCGCCTCTATATCTACAGCGTTTTGTACAGGGTTTCTTCATCACACACTTTTAGCACCTTCCTGTCTCACCACCTAACGGCATCTCAGACCCCACTGATGTCTCTGTCCTCCTTTTTCAGTCTGTTTCATCCCCCCCACTCTGACTTCCTCTCCCTACCCTTCCTTGGGCTACAGCCTGCTGAATTAAACATCGCCGCAGCCTCTCCCGGCAAATCTGCCGACTACATCAAATCCGCCTTCCCTCGCCCTATCCAATTACAGATGGCTCATCCGAGCTAATTCAAGACCTGAGTCGGACAAATGTTACACCTTGTTACTGTTTAAAAACAAATGGGGCCCAGATCACCGCCGACACACACGTCCACGCAAGGAAAACTCAAATGTGTTGTCGTCACCGCTCGTTGTCCGCTCGCTGAAAGACGTTACAATATCAGTTGGCTGCAACAGATGGCAGTGCGTTCACAACAAATTAAGATAAAAAGTGACCCGAGTCTCAAGATGCGGGGCGATCTGTTTGATGAACGGTTTAAATTAGAGGCGGAAATAAAACTTGCAAATTAGAGCCGCAGCTTATTCATTCAAGGTTTAATGCTGATCAAGTGGTTGTTAGGGATAATTAATTCATGAAGGAAATGTTCAGTTAGAGATGTGCATAATGTTCTGGAATAAAATATAACCATGTCTTGCCTGTCGAAGTTTACATGACGTGCAGGGTTGATGACGCACTGGATATCCAAATAACAAAGTATGATCATAGAGTCAATGGAAATACATGTTTTTAGTTTTTATGGCTTTTCTGTCTGTCCATCCCTTTTGTCCATCCCACTCTTTTGAACGCAAGAAACACCAGGAGGGAATTTCTTCCCATTTGGTCCAAACAGATTTTCTTTTAGTCAAGGATGAACTGATTAGAATATGATAAAGGTCAAGGTATCTGGCCTTTTTTTGCCCTATGAACTTAATATGTCTGGAATTGCCTTGAGCAAATTTGGCACAAATGTTCACTTGGACGAACTGATTCGAATTTGGGATCAAAGGTCACTGCCACCTTATAAGCCATATGTTGGCCACAACTCAAAAACTCATGCACCTGCTATGACGAAATACACTTAAATACTTTATTTAAAGTATTTCAACATCTTCGTATATGCTCATTAGTAAACATTGTGTAAAACTACATCTCCAAGTATTTACTGTGACAGCGCGTGAAGTACATTTTGTCATTGTCAGTCAGTGCACGGTTCTGCAGGAGCTTTCTGTGACCAGGCCAGAGGCTGTTTAGTTTGACTTTTAACCTCGCAAGCCATTAGCTTCACAGAAACACGTTTAATATATATACTTGAGAAATCAGTGGACACAACATTAGTCATACGAGAAGCAGCTTTAACTGCTGCATCAGTCAGATGTTATTAAAGCTAATAGAATAGTCCTTGTGTTTGTACAACACAAAAGAGAATCTGTGTCAGATGAGGACAGGAGGACAATTAATGTGATTACTTCTGCTTTGAGCAAAGATGCAGTCGTGTCTATGGCTTACTGTATGTATATGTGCTAGGTTTTAATGAGCCTGTAATTTAGTGCCATGATAACAGACATTATATCGTGAGCTTTCCAATTATCTGAGACACTGCAGTAAAACGTACATTGGCTCAATTTCCTTTTTTTTAATGAGTCTGGCTTTCCCACTATGTTATGATACTTACGGAGCTCACAATACTTCAGATTCTGGATGATTAAGTCACTACACTGTCAGCACGTATTCAACCAAGTCCAAAGACGTGTCCGCTTATTGGCACCACGTTGATTTCCGTTTGATTTGGAATTTGTGTTTTCACAGGTCATTACGGGATTTTGTTCAGTTTCTTAGATGGACGCCGATGTTTTGTTGAGCGCTGGTCCAGTGACAAGAGGGGCTACATCAAGCCTCTCTATTCAATGTGCGATCAATCAGAGCTATGCATTTTCATAACTGTTTTTTTTTTTAGTTTTTATTATTATTCTAAATAACAGCCCCCATCTCGCTCCTTTGATTACAGTGCAATGCTGATTTGAGCCCTTTAAAATGCATTAATGGCGACTGGATTTGCATTTATATTGGATTTTCACGAGAACCTGAGATAGAGCTCCGCGAACAAAGACCAAACAGAGAACACGCATCATCTGATACACATTCAACCCCCATAATAGAGTACAAGCGACACAACGGAAGATGCTTGTGTGACCAAAACAGGCCATCGGATTCCGACACCGACTGAAGCACACATTGATGCACGTTATTGAGCCGCAGCTCTGACACAAGAGCGGGCGGTGAAAGCGGCTTTCTTTTCACCGAGGAATACCAGGAAATGTACACTCATGTACACAATTTCAGAGAAGAAAAGGGATCTCAGTTGGAAGATTGCAATCTGCATGCGGCATAGAACAATTACTCACACACAAAACGCACTTCTGTCATTTCTTTAAGAGACGAATGACAAGAGGGAGAGGGTAATTGGTGCCTTGTGGTGTGTCTTTATCCTTCAAGCGACAGTGAACTTCTCAGAGCGCCAGGCAGGAGACTGGCACCTTCTGAAGCCGTGTTTATCCTTCACATTAGGCACAATGCCCGTGTTATTAAAGATGGGGGCAGATTTGTTTGTTGCTGATCAGGTTGGCATTGTCCGCGGCTGCATGCCTCCGGAGGGTAATCGCTCTCGGTAAAAGAAGCGGAGTGGAATGGATGCTTTGTCTCTCCCCCCCCAAATCTGATTCAACCACTTTCCACCACTAAATCGTCGAGGCAGAGAAAGTCCCCGGGGAAATTTACAAAGCGATTCAGTCCTCATTGCTGGTTAGAGGAGAGCGCGAGCCGGGCAATCATGTGCCGGGCGAGGACTCGGGGTATGTATGATTTCATTCCAACCAAACACTAGACCAGCTGATGGCACTTATTTTCTCACCCTCTGGTTAAAGATGAACTAATTGCTGAAATTAACTGGCAGCCCATGTTAGGATGAAAATCCTTGGGAAACACTTGGACCCTCTGGGGTAACGTTTCACACCCTTGCTTTGAATACTGTACTTGATTAATTACTCGTATAAATTCCCAGCATCTTGCACTCAGTCAACTAAATACTCTAAAAATATATTATGTCTTCTAGCATGGGATACATGAAGTACAAGGGATCTATCAAACTTTTCCTGTTGGACAGGTCTGCAGATGTCCGACAGAAGTGAATGTGGATTGTTGATTGCCGTCATTTTATTTTTAATGAGAACTATGTCCACGTTTCCATACCTAATGCAAGATTTACTTGTCATGTAAAGAGGAAAGGGATATTTGATGGGTGGAACTGAAGCCACTAATGGTTCTGTTAAGAGGGAGAAACAACAGGAGCCACCTGGGCCCGGCGACGCTCTCAGCAGCGCCCGACATCCAAGCACACGCACTCGATTTTAATAAATCACCGCAGCATCACAGGCAACACTCCACGGCTGTACAGTGTCTGTGAGAAGCCGCTTTAGAAGTTTTGCCTCGGAGATTCGTGTCTCTGCGCAACATCCCACTCTGTCAAGTTACACATTATGCAAATGCATTGTTTACTGTTCATGTGACAATATCAAGGCATGAAAGCCAGTGGGGACTGGGGGGGCCGTGGCAAGTTACCAAGAGAGACAGGGGAGGGGGAGAGAACAAACTCGGTGAAAGAACCGCCAAAGGAATGTGGCGAATGGCTCTTACTCTCTCTGTCTTTGTACAGTTGTGAGTGAGCAGACTGCGGAGGGATGCAAAGGAATCAAAGCATGTCAGTGTAAGAACGAGGGAGCGTATAGCCGTCTCATTTCTGCACCTGTGACTCAGTATGGGAAATATGAGGAGATGTGCGATAAGAGGGAAAAATGTAAGTTGGAAAATATAAAACCTAATGCAGTTATTGGATGTCAAACTGTATTAGTTGGTCACACGGAAGGAAGAAAAGATGGAAAGTTGAGCATTGACAGAAATGGGCCCAGGCTGGGAGTTTCCCAGTTTGTGACCCATAAAGAACATCCACACGTCCGTACATCATAATCAATGATTCAATCTGTAATAGCCATAAAACAGGACTGTGATTGGCATGAAATATTGAAAACTGGTGAAATTGTGTGACAGATTAAATTAAATTACTGCCTAATAACAATTGATTGCAGTTTTAATGTGGCTTTATACATTTTAGGCTTGAAATCCCTTTGCTGTGAAGTCATACCTTTTAATGTGTCACACAATGTGCCAAAACAGGCACAACACATGTACTTAGTCAGTACGAAGCCTGAAAAAGATTAAAAGGTGTTTTCTGCAGCTGCTAAATATTATTTCCGCTCCACTGTTTTAAAAGGAGCTCCCGCACTAATATTAGATATCAGAATATATTTTTGCAGATCCTCCAGGAACGATGCACTAACACAGTAGATGGCGGTAATGCACCCTGACGTTCGTTCCCTCCCGCCAATAAACCAGGCAAAGAAGAAGAAGAAGATTACATCTGTGAAAACATATGTAGAATTTATTGGTATTTGGTCGATATATAATCTAAAAGGTAAAATATGATCCTTGGTGAGGCCATCAATGGATTTATAGGAGAAATTCTGTGTTATCATCCGGGGCACTATATTGCACTTTGAAGGTCATGTGCATCCCCGACTCGGAGAATCTAATGAAAAACGCAATCAGACTGAATTATGGGAGGTGCAGATTCCAGCATTTTTGGGGTCTTGACCCATACAACGGAATAAAGGTCGGGATATCTCCGTCTCTGCTGTACCATTTTTCCCTCTTTTGAAATATTTCCCTCCTTTCTCCGAGTTACCCCCCCCCCCTCTTTATTTGAGCAGATTTGTAGAAATGAATAAAAGTGAGGCAGCACTTCTCACTCAGACACACTGCACCTGGCAATGCTATATTTCTATAGAAGCCCTCTCTGCAAAGTACATGTTACTGACTGGCAGATTAACATAAATGTGCATCCCGTGCAATAACATCCTACAGTTTTATTACGTATTCTTACTCTTCTCACTGTTCTTTTTATTTCACCTCATTCAGTTTGAGGGAATCATAGACTGTACATAAAGATGGACGACATGACTGCTACCCATAAAGTGAAGCCATCGCCTCTAGAGCGCCCGCTGGTGGCTGGCTGCGGTACAGGTCATAAGTCCTCCCTCCTCCATGTTAGTAGACGGGAAATGGAACAAACTAAACGATCAAAATCCAATAATTGTTCTGGAAGTTGTTTGCCATTAAAGGTAGTTTATATCACACTGACGTTTGTTCAAATCATAGGCGCAGGATAGCAGCGTTCACATCAAAGATATTTTGGTGTCATTTCTGGATAGTGGGATGAAGTGAAGACGCGTCATCCATCTTTATATACAGTCTAAAGAGAAACACTTAAAGAGAAAGACTTGGAACATGAGTGAAGGAGTGCAGAGGTCCTGTAGCAGAAAGAAGTTTGCAGCGCTGAGAGTGGATGTATATTAAAAATGCACACTTAATAGGTTCAGAGATGTACACAGTGTTGCTTTTTGCAGCTGAAATCTGAAAATAGAAAAGCCGTTAAAAAAAAAAAGACAGTCTCTTAAAAAAAGCCTGCGTGGCATCAGTACACAAGCTGAAAGTGAACTCACCTATAAATTTTATATCTGGTCGTAAATCCTTGGCGGAATCTTTCCACAAAGGACATATAACTTCGAGAGTGGTGGAAAGGTCCGCGGTCAGAGATGAGCCAGTCATATTGCTTGGTGACATGTTGCTCAGTGGCCAATGGGTCCTGGCGGGAAGACTGAACTGTTATATGGTCCCATATAAACAGGAAGCAGATGACCTCAATAAACCTCCAGTTCATGCTTTTTTTTAAGCCGCTCTCTGTTCATTCTCGCTCCATTATTTGGAGACCTGACGGGAGAGGAGAGAAGAGGGAGGGAGGGAGGGAGACACAGAAAAAAGAAAGAGCTGTTACATGACAAAGTCTATTTTAGCAGAACAAGAAAATGCCACAGTGTTAGGTTAATTGTGTTGTACTGAACAAATAAGATAGTGCCCTTGTCACTGTCACTTTGCCGTGACATGATTTGTATTTATTTTCTGCACTTTCTCAGATTTCGCCTCCCTGGAGTTTTTTTTTTTAAGAACACCACACAGATTGTGCTCCTCCATACAAGACTGTTACCCTTTTGCAGATGAGCATGGAGTGCACCCAGAGCCGTGTGGCTGTCTTCTTCTTCTTTTTTTTTTATATAATTGGTGTCATGATAAATTCTGACAAGGTTAGAAGGCTGCTTCATGATATGTTATGACACCCAGTCATTAATGTGGGAGAACACCACCTCCCCTAACCCAGTGGTGTCAATTACTGCTGCAGGAAACTTTCAACTATTGACTCGCCACTTCATGAAAAACACTGTGGAACAAAATGCTGCCATTTTTTCATCAAACGCAAAATGAGACTTCACTTTGGTTCCACTAAAGCTGCCGGGGATGAATAATACAACTTTAAAGTTGCCCTTAGCATAACACAATGGCACTGTAATACAAAGCATGACCCAGTGTATAATAAAAGAGAGAACGAATAAAAATAAAAATAAACTGCACTTAGATCAGCAGCGGGGCAAAATCTGAAGAAAGACGTTTTCTAGAAACAGATCCTGACAAGCCCAGATTCATGGCGTGTGCAATTTAAATGTAACTCAGGCAGATAATACAATAACTAATGACACATATTCAAACATATAATAGCACTACATCTTTTTGTGCAGTTAAAAAGTCTCTGAAAGGAAACCCCTATTTTTAACATCACATCATAGATAATAATAACAAATAGAGATTTTCAACTTTCACCTATTGACTCGCAACCTCGTGAATTGTTCCACCAAAGCTACCAGAGATGGATAATACAACTGTAATGCTGCTCTTAGCATTACACAGTGGCACAATAATACAAAGCATGACCCAGTGTATAATAAGAGAGGGGGGGGGGGGACTGCACACAGATCAGCAACGGTGCAAAATCTGTAGAAACATGTCGTCTAAAAACAGATCTTAAAAGCCCAGATTCATGGTGTTACTGTTTTTTAAATCCCTGCATAGATTGGGCAATTTAAATGTAACTCTAGGCTCCAAATACAATGACTAATATTCCAACATATTGTAAGAGCATCACACAATTATTATTTATTTGCAGCTTTATTGCAGTAAAAGCTCCATTACACTGAAAGAAAACAGAATATTTCACATCACATCATGGTTAACATTAAAAATAGGGATTTCAGACAGATCATTAAAATGACTGTGAATATTATTATGAACTTGGCAGTGGAAATTATGTCTGTGTTACTGATAAGGAAATGATTTTCATCAGTAATTGCATTTAAGAACTTTGGCCCCTGGCCGCGGAGCACACACATCTGCGCGCTATCAAGTGCTGGTGTGTGCAAAAAAAAAGAAAAAGAAAATTCTTCACCCTTTTCACGCTTTATTAGACAATAACACATCATGAAAGAGCAGAGAGAATTTAATGGGCTTAATCTTTTCCTGTTAAATAGATGATGAACTGCTCGATTGCAAAAAGTTAAAAGTGATCACAATTGCATTCTTAAAAGGGGGATTTTTTTTCCTTTTCTTTTTTCATGGTTAAAATGATTCTGTCACTTTCCTGTGACACCTTAAATTCAGTCTGTATTTAAATATTTCAAACTCTGCTTCACCTACCCTGGGATAACGTGAATATTTCTACTTGTGTTACTAATTATTATTATGCGGCCATAAGTGAAGTATAATCAGTTCTTTAGACTGATTGTAATTACATTTCTTCCATCAACTAAGAATACTGCATTTCAGATATAATTGCAGTCGCCTCCTTTCCCTTCCATCAGTCAGATACTCAGTGGCATTGACAAAATATGTCAGTGTACTTAACAGGCCTGCTAATTATATTTGACTAATTTGAGTTTGGCTGTCAAAATAAAAGAATTGTAATCTGATTGAGAGGGACGGAGCTGAGAGCAGGATTGATAATGATATTGTGAAAAGATGGGGGGGGGGGTGAATATTCATATAACAAGATGTATAAGAAAATGTGTCAATCAGAAACATATCTGAAGAAAACGCCAGCTCATGATGGCGACTTTAATTGATGGATGTTTATGCAGTATTTATGTGTGCTTGTGATCATTAACCTTCTCCGCACTTAATATTGACCATTTTAGAAAAATGCAGTATTGACTCCAAGCAATGCTTCAGCAAATTAATGATTGATGAAGGTATTTAAATAAATTACTTCACTACAGCGTTCGCCCATAAAATCGCGCTGAAATTCTCTGATTGGCAGATTGGGATGAGTGCTTGAAATGTCGGATGGGGTTTTCTTTGTGTATGACATTGCATTTGGGAATCCATTGTATGTTATTATATGACTTCGTATTGGCCCTTAGAGTTGTGATCCACCGACCAATCTTTGCAGGAGAGGACCACAAATTACACATTTTCACCAAAGTTAGTTATGTTTGCACAGATGATTAGGTCAGATTTTTTTCCAGACGAGGGTAAAATCATCAAATACGACAAACTGTGAACTGAATGTGTAAAGACAGCTGCCACAAAACTTAATAATAAAACTTAGTTGTCAAGTGTTTGATTTGTCTAGATCACTCTCTGTGCAACTTGTTGATTTGGTAAGAAAAGCTGTGTCGCAAACTCAACACCAAATAAACCAATTTACCACAGACACAAACACAGAGAGAGAGATAACAAATTATAGGCTGCACCTTAGCTATAACGTTAGTTAAACCGCTTTTATATAGAAGTCCCACATTCATTATCCTGTCTTTGTTTGAAACACTGAACCAAACAAGCTGACACTATTTGGGGATCAGAGGCGTGACATGTGACACAGCAGCAGAGGCGTCCGTCCCATCATTCCATCCGTCCCTTTTTACGAAAACATCGATTTGGCTCTGTGACTAACCTCCGCTGGAGAACAACAACGCCCCCCCCATTACGTGTTCATACCTTGCATATTGATGGGGGCGAGGTGGAATAAAGGATAAAATGTCCACCTCGCAGGCTAGAAGGGGCTTTAGCATGTGCAGCTGTACCAACGGAAATCCGCCCTGCAGTTGACCGAGAGGCTCAGTCACTTCCACCACCTGAGAGCAAATCTTCACTGCGTCTTTCTATAAGCCAACTTTCCATTCGTATGTGATCTCTCTATTTCCGTGCTGCCACGAGAACTGTCTCATCTCGCGCCAGTGTTTCTGCTCGTCGGCGCCGTGTTTCGCATCTGAACATCATCGCACATTAAACCACGATTTATTGGTAGATAAAAGGGGAACAAACAGCAGGTGATAAAGAGGAATAATGAACAAATACAAGTCGTTGTGGTAACTTGAGCTCTCAACATTAAACAGGTAACTGGTTTTAATGCTGCGATTGATCAGTGTGAAGCCTCATATCTTTGTTTTTTTTTACTATGCAAACTGTTTTCTCAGGATTAAAAGATTACATTTGTCTTAATAATGAGGAAATAAAGCTATTGTAGATGGAAAACATCATTATTAGAAGAAAGACTGATGGCTTGATCAAAATGACTTTAGTGCACGCTCCCAGCACAATTTGAGGGCCGCGCTTTGAATCAATGAACACTGGAGCAAAACCTTGTTCTCATGGGGGCGGGGTGGTTTCCAGGGTTGGAGTCATGTGGTGCAGTGCACCAGCTGCACAGCAGGAAATGGGCTGCGATTTGGAACCACACACTCGAATTCTTCCCTTTCTAAGATGCAGACTCTACAGCGGGCTTTCAGTTCAAATATGGACGCTACAAGGAGCGGTTGGCAGTGTTTACCTCACAGAAAAAGTTTATTCCAAGAACAATATCGCGTTCACGCACAGGAAGTGCTGACTCGCCAAAAAGCCAAACATCAAACCATGTAAATAAGGCAGTGAGGGCGGATGATGTGAAATTAGCTCGGGGGAGATAACACATTTGGTTAATAATCTTTGCCCAGATTCAATGCCGTCGCAAGGAGAGCCAAATAATTTGGCGGAGAACCACGGGGACAGTTTAACAGCTGGACGGGGTCCACTACAGCCAGTCCCTCGCTGGTACTGACTGTTTCTGCAAGCCCAGCGCGAAAGTGGAAAAGGCTTAAGGGGTTGGAGGTTGACATTTAAAGATAAAGTGACTTATAGATTCCAAACTCTGTGAATGGTTTTATTGTTGGTGTTTTCAGGAGGGAATCTGAGGGGTTTTGGGACACGATTCACAAAATCAGCAATATCCTTAATGAGGAGACTACAAACTCCTTATTGTCACATCATTGTCAAACATCATAAAGGTCATCGTCACAGTGACAGGACATTTGAAGATTTTGTTGATACTGTCATAACACTAAGGTCAATGTAAATACTGCCTGTCAGGTTTGAAACCAGCAGGAATGCCAATAATCTTTTGGAATGGTCATTAAGTCAAACTTTAAATTTAAATACATTTTCTTCACGTTCTGTGAACGATAGAACCGATCCCATTAGTTACACATGAAGAGCTACAACAGCCGGTGTCACACCCACATCAAAGTCCGAGTAGATTGTAGACCGAGGAGCAGGGGCGGCGTTGAAGTGATGCTGGCGCCGTGCTCCTCTCGCTGAAGTGGATTCGATATGTTCAAATGGGAAATGGCTTCTTTGAGAGGGATGCTTAGGGCCGATCTCACTATGATGGAGAAGAATATACTCACGGGACTTTGGTCCGCTCGAAGGAGGAGGACAAAATGTGAAATGGCCGAGGCGAGAGCAAACCACCTTCTCATACCCGATTCATTTTATAATATTTTATATTATGGAGATTGCACTTTTAATCATAAAGACAAACCACCTCGATATTAAGAGTCTAAATGTGCAGAGCTGGTTCAACAAATCCTTTTCAATATATTCGTACTAACAAATTACACCTTTTCTACATTTCAAGAGCACTTGTATAACTCAAGGAATAAAATAACCCATCACGACTCCACCCCAGTGTACTCAATCAACCTCTGTCTCCATCCTGCAGTATTTGTTTCCTGTTGTTGTGTGAAATCATTTCATACACCAATCATCACATGCATTTCACATGTTTGCCTGCTGCCATGACAGCGTAATGTTCTTTATTTTTCTCTTATTTGCAGATTACTGTTATTTGCAGAGTGGATTAGCGACACGGGGAGAGGAAGAGACAGAAAGTGGATCACGTTTACCCTTGAATGAGCAGGGTAAAAAGGGGAGGATGTCTGCTTCAGGAAATCACAAGATAGGACAAGGGGGGGCTTGTTTTCTCCATCCTCTTTTTAAACAGCCTTATTCATGCCGCAACTCCTCCTCCATTCTGGTTAATTCAAGGGGATTCAATCTCCAATCTGGTGCACTCGCTTTGCCAATCAATCCCCCTCTCCCCTGTGTGGGGTCCTTAGTGTCCCTCTTTATTCTATAAAGTTCATAAGAATGGGGGGGCTTGTTCTCCTTATTTGTATTCTCAATCCCAGGGAGGCAAGAGACCGATGTATTGTATCTCTGCACTATCCATCTTTCTTTCTCTGCTCGTGCATAAGGCTCGGTCACCAATATGTAGTATTTATTTCCTGCATTATCTCTGGGTGGGAGTGTAACAATATCAGGAGATGGATTTCTCTCTGAACTGTTATTAGCATGAACGCCTCCGAGCAAATCTCAAACTCAGTGATACAGGTATAATGCGCATGGCGAGGCAAAAACCGTTGACATAGGGTTATGGATGGCTGGCAGCCTAAAAATGAATTTTATACTCCTCTGGGCTATTATAAGTTAGTTCATATTAATATGACCTCATGGGGACCAAAGGGTATGTGTGAGGCTGATGCAAGGGAATGACAGAGTGAGGAAAGAGAGAGCAGAGTTGCATCTAAATGTGCCAAACCGGTGTCATCCGAATTCACAGAGTTATTATTGCACAGCTCAGAGCCGCGTCTGCAACAGCGTGGTAATGGTCTGACACTTGCAATTGCCGGGAAGCAACGGAGGAATGGGAGGGCCGGCACGGCTAACTACATTTGTACTGGATTCTCTCTTCCCCCCCCCCCCCAATCTCTCGCCTCGGCCCTGTTGTTTCTTTAGGAAGGACTGCAGTGGCACCCTGACCTTCAGGAAACATGGCTGAGCAAGCAACACTCCGGCCTGATAATTAAATTCTCTGGTTGGTCAGCAACCAATCAGTCCAGCTCGGAGCGGGGATCAATGGCTGATTTTAAAGAGCAAACTAATTCACTAATGGTTAGAGTTATTCCAATTTACCTGGCTGCTGAATTATTGTGTCCAAACCTGGTTCAGAGACGGGGAGGATCAATGTGAGCCGGAGGGGGGGGGGGGGGGGGGGGGGAGAGAGAGAGTCGGCTGCATCTGTCATGTGAAGCGGACGCGAGGGTTTGCTGCGAGGTTTTATTTGATCACGCCCAGTTGAACAGCAAGACTGTGGGGGCGGTTTACGAGAGGGTTCTAAACAAGCGCCGTCTCTCTGCCATAAAGCAAACTAATTAATAAGGTTTCAGAATGAGCGTGAGAGCAAAGTCTGTGCAGGGCAAAGGTATAGGAGCAGGATCCTGACTAACCAACGGAACAGCAATTCAATTTTGCACGAAATAAAAGCGAAGCTCATGACGGATTCCTCAGAGAGGAGCATAAAAAAATATATTGCGACACTTGAATTATCTTTTTGTTCCGTGCTGATTTTTCTTTCCCCCTTCGGTTTGTTATTCTTATACACAGAGCGCATCTTCTCGTTAATGCTGTGACTGGGGAAGAGCTCAACTGATTATCGGCAACATATGTCTCTTAAACACATGAAGTGAAAAAGAGCATGGCAGCGCTGATTTATTCCCATGTTCAATCCCCGTCCAGGGGAAGGTGTTTGGTGCTGATAGGGAAAACAGAAGCGTTCTACCTTATTAGAACCAAAGAATGAGATGCTAGCTACCCGCGCACGCCATTTGTCAGCACATCCACCGCTGCTTCTTTATGCTACTGTGGCTACGGCGCAGATGAAGATTGATCATTTGTCAACTCGCAAATTGGCTTTCAAGTGCTTTCTCTAATTACTCTGTGTTTTTATTGATGAGAAACCACTGACTGCTTTCCTTCGATTTACTTCGCCGGGCACAGTCTTTATTTTGAATATGTCGTTTCTCACCTTTTCCTTACAAAGGCAGTAGAGAGGGGGGGCGAATAAAATTGTGCAAAATGCTTCAATCTTTACAGATTTGCATGCTACCTGTTCTCCTAATGTTCCGCTGGAGAAATGTAAGATTGGAGGTATAAAAAAAAAAATGGCGGAGCAAATTCCATTCCCTTAACTGGTCACACTCAAAACGCACCCGGAGGAGCCCCCGACATGAATCAGAGGCAGAATAGGAGTTGCTGGGAGGACGTAAATGACACTGTTTCGCCGAGCGGTTCCTCGTTGCTCATGCATGTAAATGTCAAGTGATGTTATCAACGGTATGGTTTCCACTGACTAGATCCGAAAGGTCTAGACCAGAAAGAGCTGATGAACAGGGAATAAAGAGGGTCTCAGAGGGAGTAGGAAAAGGTTTTTCGCTGTGAGATTAGTAGAACATAGTAGGTGCTTTCCTGGTTTTACATGTCTGTATGCACGCATGATGTTTCTTCATTGTTACCTCTGCTACATTTCCTTTTGTGTTTGAGAGTTAGCAGGATTACGCAATAATAACTTATAATTTTACTGTGAAATCGTGTGGAGGGGTGGGGCATGACCAAAGGAAAAACCCATAAAATCTCTGGATTGGGCGTTTTTTTTTTCCATTTGAACGGATTTCACAGATTCATGGATCTTGATGGAATTTCAGGGCACTGATATAAATGATTATTA
Organism: Hippoglossus hippoglossus; assembly: GCF_009819705.1. NCBI lineage: Eukaryota > Metazoa > Chordata > Actinopteri > Pleuronectiformes > Pleuronectidae > Hippoglossus > Hippoglossus hippoglossus. The sequence continues at coordinate 9,843,166 of NC_047162.1, read as the reverse complement.
AAAATTTGGTGCCGATCCACATACAAATCTGGATCTAGTGAATTTAAATGTGGTTTCATAAGGAGACTGTTGGGCCTTGAAGGAGGTATGTGCTCTCCGTTTGCCCTTCAAGTTGTGTTTTCAACATCCAGTGAAATATAACATCCACAGCTTGCACTTAATGGAACTGCGATGAAGCTCACATCATCTTTTTTTACTGTAATTACCAGCAGAATTAAACGGCAGATCCTCCCTCCTCTTTTTTTCCCTTCTGTGACTGATCTGTCATAATTGCTTGTGTCTGTAACAATTAATTCAAATCTCACTATCAGCTCCGCGGGTTGGGGTGTGATGAAGTGTTGTTGCGAGGCAACTGTGAAGACGACATGCAATTGGATTGCGGCGCCGCATTTTATTTTAGAAAGACATGTGAGGAAAGTATCACCTTATCAGGGTGAGGACTAGATTTTCTGATCCAATTTCATTATCTGAGGCGCAGAACTCCGGTCGGGGAAAAAAGAAATGTTGCTCCTCTTCCCCAGCCTGGATTTTATCAGCTCCGGCACGAGATGAAGCTCAAAACAATACAATGTGTTTCTTCCCGAACTTGTCCCTCCCCCGCTTGCACTCGGAAACAACCGTCATACTTGGGCGATGTCTGCCGTTTATGGGTGTTTATAAATCACGGGGCAAAATGGTCTGTAGTAAAAGAGGGGGAAAGATAAAGGGAAGTGTTTTGCCAGCACATTTCTGAGTCTTAATGCCGCTTCAACTAATGTTTTCATGACAACTTTACACGTTTATGCCATTTTTAAGGAGGGGGGCTGGTTCTCTGACTGAAATGCATAACAGCTGCCGCCCTCTCAAGGGAGCGGACCACTGGCATTATGTGGAGAGAGGTTTTGTCCAGCTGCTGTAGGTTATTTTTGTTTGCCTTTGCTTGCTGCACTTCTCTGCGATTCCTGGATTTACTGACCTAATTTTCTCCTCAATTTGATGTTTACCTTCTTATTCACCCCCTTTGACGAATCACCACTCCCGAGACTTTGGCAAGAGTCCCCTATCTGACCCCCCGCCTCGCTCTCCGGCAAAGGGAAAGAACGGGGTGTTAAGGTGACGGCCGCTGCTCCTATTGTTCCTAATTCAAAGCCATAAATTTGTTGAAATGGAAGGGAAAGCAGAGGAGCAAGCACAGACTCCGCCGGTCCATAAATCAGCAAAATCTGCAGAGATGCAGAGCAGATGGTGAAAACAAAACAAAACAAAAAACACACTCTCATCTCAATTCCTTGCAGATTAAGCATTGCTAAGCTGAACTGCTGCGAAGCACGTACACCTCATGTGAGCACTGAGCATGAACATCAATATTCTTAGGGTGTTTTGACCGGTGCCAGGATCAATCCCCATCACAGTTAGAACGAACACACAGTTTCAACTGCAATTTAGTGTCATCCATTAACCTACAGTGTGAGTCATTTGCAATTTAGTGTTGTACAGTTCCTCAAGGCTTGTTCGACTCATACAGAGTACCTTTATATTTCTCTACCTTTCATACTCAAATCATACTAATGCCGGAGCTGCAATGTTTCATAAATGTAAAAATTGTCTTTCAAGGATGGGCTATGGATTTGCTTCTAGCCTCCAGCTGAATTGGACACATCTGCCATTCATCCCCGGGAGCATTTTTAGTGATTACCCAGCAAGTGCCAAGGACAATAACAATTAAGTCCCAAAACGGCTGGAAATCATTCATTTGGACTTATTTAGAGAGTTTGTCACTGTCTGATTACAGATGCAAATATGAAGACACATGAGTGCAAGTACGGCGGGGGGGATAAATGGAGGTCAGAACTGTTTTTCATTTTCCTAAATAAATGTGGTGGTAAATGTTTTTCAAGTTACGAAATTCACAGATTTTGCTTCAAATAAGGATAAGGCGTCTTTGCACCTTTGGGGAGATGCTCTGTCGTGCGCTGTTTACACCAGCGCGCTCACATGCGAGCCCACAATCCCGGTACACAGAGCCACGTTGCGCAAACAGCATCCCGAGCAGACATTTTTAGTCCTGATATGACTAAAAGGATTGTGGGGTTTTTTGCTGAGAAAAGCTCTTCCTTTTCTTCCATCTCCTCTTCTTGGGAGGTTATCGTTTACAAAAAACGCGCCCTTGATATGGGTTATTGCGGCCGACTTGTACCCATTCCCCATGTTAAGATTGAAAATAGAGTGCTCTTGACCTCCTGCCTTTGAAATTCTCCCACTGCCGCCGTCCTCCCCCTAAGCTGTTCTCTCTTTATGCCGTAGCTCAGAGGTTTTTGCCACCAGGCTAGCATTTTCATTTCCCCATGCTCCAGCGTTTCTTTGGCCTCCTTCCTCTTGAGGAAAGAAGTCAAATGAGTCATGAGGTGAACTGTTGTGTAATAATACAAGCATGTGTTATAATGCATATAAAATAACTATAGAGGCTATAAATAAAATAACATGGAGGCAAAAAATTATATTCTCCCATACTTTCAAAAAACATGGTGGATGTTATTGTAGATTCTGTGGTTCTCAAATGAATGAAGCTTCTCCTATTCAGTCAACGGTCAGAATTTTTCCTTTCAAGCCTGCAAAGGGTGAGAGCTTAATGTTGAAACAATACATTTCTTGTATATCGAACGTGGCTGTCAGCTAAAAAAACAACCTGCATTTCAGAGCTGCCATTCAGAGTGAACTTCGTTAACAAAACAGATTGTCCTCATGGTGTGTTTAGGGACGATAAGGACGGCTGGAAAATTTCCCCCCTAACTTTCTTATCGACTCGGTTTCACTTGGTTGATTTTTTTTTTCTTGCCTGCTTCACTGCTTTTCCATCAATGCCATTGTTGCTGTGAAGACTTTTTTTCTTTTTTTTTTTTAAAGTCCACATGAGACAACCTCTGCATTTTCTATTCACGTGGCTGGAGGCAATTTGAACAGTCGTCAGTAAGGTCGCAATAGCTTGTGGTCTCGAAGGTGTGAACGTGTGTATGTGGAGTCTTGGCTAATTTAGTGTTAATGTTATTATACACATTGCTGGATTTCTTTTTACGAGAGAAAATGTGGAGAAAACTTGAGTGTTTCAGGGCAAAGTCAATGTTATGCTGTTCAGTTGAATGGGTTAATATGGAGTTCACCACTTAGTGATTATCTCCCTTGAGAGCAAGAGAGAAGGGGTACATTTGAGGTTTGCTTGATTGGAGGAAGAACTGCGAGTAATTCGCCTGCTGAATTTTAAACCGATGTGATAATGGAAGGAGGTGGTAATGAAAGGACAGCAGCCGAGAGGCGTGGCTTCGTGGGAGTAATGAATGGAGGAGTAGCCTGGAGGTGAAGGAATTAAAAAAAAAAAAGTAGCCTTCCTTATTAAACTTTCGCTAAGCTCATTTACAGTGATAAAAGACTTGTCTGATGAACCGTTCACACAAAAGAACATTGGAGCGGAGCATCAAAGTACAAGCACATTCGGTGGAATCCCTCCTGTGCTCAATAATACGCTGGCAGTATGTCACTATCTGTTTCTCTTTTAAAGGTGATCTGTTTTCAGAGCGACTGCTCCTTGAACGTAGCCAGGCTGTTACCCAGCCAAAGGCTATATACTGCCGTTTTTTTTTTCTTCTTTATGCTCACCGCTGTGACTTGAATGTGCCGCGTTGCCTCTTCTCTGTCCTACATCGGTGTCATGTTGGTGTGCTGAGTGTGCGGAAAACGCCGGAGAGGATGCTGCCCGGGCTGCAGCCTCACCTGGACTGGCCTCTCCATCATTAAAACTAACAACACCAGCTCCATCAGCGGCACCGAGGTCTCTGGAGATGATCCGGGCGTGTGTGATTTGTGAACTTGTGCGTGCTTATATAAATGCATACGAGTCAATGTCCCCTTAGATATAATCAATGGTCATCCATTTGCAAAACATGGCACGGCACACATCATATGTATTTATGTGGTTGAGTGAGCAGACATACAGAATCAATTTACAGGATCAATGAAATACATATTTGTAACGTGTCATATTTCATAAAAGACTGGACACATGCTAATAACCTCATAATGTAATATCTTATTGTTGCAACTGTAACAGCATTACAATAATAATCATTATGTCCCTTTAGCGTCTATTTTCTGAGTCCATGTCTGAGGCCAGTCTCTGCTGAGGAGGCTGTCGAGAGCTTTCATTACATCTACTCCGAATCGGAGCAAACAAAAAGCATTCGCGACAGAAACGCCGACACAAAGACGACCGCGCACGGCTGAGATCTGAACGCAGCGCCATCTGCCTGCGATGCAACTTTGTCAACCTTCAGGCAACATTGCTGCAAGAGGCATTTCCACCGCACAGCAACCGTCCCACGAAGCACCGCATCAAGCTATGATGCAACATTAACACCGCAGCGGAATACCCACATCGCTGTGGCATTGCATCCATAATTAACTCGTTGGGAGTTAGACACAGCAGAACATGTTTTGCGGTATGCAGTGGCTGACTGAATCATACATGAGTTGCTCTGTATTTACTTCACTTAGCATCTTTCCTCAGACGGAACACAGTCAGCAGTTTGATTCTAACACAAATCTGACTGAAACACAAATCGTTTCACTGTCTGGATCAGGCGTGCTTGTCGGATTTTGTCGGTTTTTCGTGCTAAATCGGCAATTCGGCGTAACAAATAGGCCCGCGGTGGGTCCTGATTTGGGATTCTTTATTCATACATCAACCACTTAGCGTCTGCACCCGTCTGTCTTCTCTGTGCAAAAAACAACATATAGGCCTGATGGGGGAAAAATCATCTCAGCACGAGGTGATTTCCTGTTGCTGCAAATTTATAAAGAGGGATGTCAGTGGAGTAAGGTGCCAGATTAGTACCGCAGGCGGTTCAGAAAACAAATTATTCATGTTAAGACACTCAGTCAATGATCATTTCCAAAGTCTCTGCTGTTTTCGCTGAAGAAAACAAGTGTGTCACCCACTGAAGTTTTGCAGAGTAAATCAAATGATTTCCTGCATGCAATGTGTTTGTAAAGCACTTTTCTAGTCTTATCTAGAAATGTTCAGATACCTGGACTTTGTACCGATCATTGTTGTGTGGCCTATTGCGAGTGTTATGACTGGAACCCCTTGACACTGAAGTCTATCAAACCACCAAGTATCAAACTAGAGGGTATCAAACCACCAACCTTTTGGTTAGTGGGCAGCCCGCATCACCTCCTGAGCCACAGTCACATATGGATTGAATTAATAAGGGGTTTCCAGTTACCCACTTAAAAACACAGAAGGAATGAACTGTGACGTTCAATGTCCATGGAAAGACTGAGACTTATAAAAATAACTTTTGTTTATTCTTTTGATATATTTTTTGTTACTGCGGGATACAGAGTTGAACTCAAATCAAAAGCGACACTTAAACGCAGCGTTTTCGCCCGACTTGCATCTCCATCTGCTGATTAATATTATCTGATATACAATCATCCCAAAGTATGTTCCCTAAATTTACTTGATTGTGTTTGACTGAGTGAAAAAAGCAAGCCCAGAGGGAGCAGCATGAAATATAAAAGACCTGCTCCGCTTTACACATTTCACATCATTGCAGTTGTTTTCATCTAAAACATCAAATTAGTTCACATGTCCTCTGGCAAGTTCTTTTTTTTTCATGAAGAAAAACTTACTGCAGATTGCCTGGATGTTCCTTTTAACGCCTCCACTGTGCACAATCTCTTCAGTTTGGAAAACCAGTAGCGTAATTGTCTGCACTACCTCAAGCTCCATCTCTTGTTGACCCCCTTCTCCCCCTCGCTCAGGCATCCCCACACTCACCATCCCTGCCACCACGGCTCCTTTAGAAGAGGATGAGGAGCGAAGGCCCCCTCCAATTTCTCTCCACCTATAATAGGCACTTCCTTGCGTTACATGATCACCGGGTGTCAAGATTAAAGAATGGCTACTGCTTCCCGGGGCAGACATAGATGGGAGACAGAGAAAATAGCACTCCATAATTACTGATAAATCGAGCACACTGCCTCCTCTCCTTTCACTTCCTCCCTGTCCACCTGGCCCTGATGTCAATGTGAGGGGCTGAGCAAGTTAAGCTGGGTGAAGAAAAAAAAAAAAAGAAAAAAGGTTGACCACGCCAGCCACTCTTTTGTGGACTGCTGATATTGCAGTTAAGTTCAGGCAATTCAGGGCCAATTGACTGACTTCGAGCTTTTATTCACCCTCCAATCGTTTCCTCTCTGAAGTGGGACTCACAGTTCCAGTCTCGAACAAGGCAGCTGCAGCCCGGGCACAATGGCACAAGCTCACACTGCAGCAGAGCTATAGGGTAGTACACTCTACTATCTAACACAGGTAAATTGCAGTTATAAACATACAATCCTGCTCTTTTCCTCCAGGCCCCGGCAGGGTTATAACCTGCAGAGGATGATGGATGCGAGCACTCATCTATACTGAACACTACCCATGTGTTTCTATAAGGGACAGTGGCTGGCACCAGTGGTAAAGAGTGGCCAGCTGGCAGAGTCTTCTCCCTCCACCAGGCAATCGAGCTAGGTTGCCAGTTGGCATCCCGCTGCCATTGTTTATTGGTAATCCCAACAGCCTTGACGGAGACCAAAGCAGAGGTGAACGGAGTCCAAGAGTGCATGATAGCCTCTGCTGCACCGAGACTGTTTTTGGTCAATTTTGTCATGAAGGAGAATTTGAATGCTTAGTTGAGTCAGCAAGGAACCAGGTGGTGATGAGGCTCTGGGCATTACCATCACACGCAGTACACTCGTGAAATAATAGGGTTACCACAGTGTGCCAGAAAGCTTCCTTTTTAGATGTGTGGATGAGCTAAACCAGGCCAAACAATGTGGGCCATGTGTGTTTGCCTGATAATCAAACTGGACTCTTATCTCATTTCACTTCTTTCATCGAGGACTGGGCCTAATGCACGGTGAGGTTTGTTCCAAAAGCGGCAAATGTACAAAATGTCACAAGATACAAGGAAGAGAATTCAATCAATTAAAGCATTTTTTTATACAAACACAACTGATTAAAAAACGAGATACATAAGACAAATCTGTAAAACTGGTTCTAATCATGGATCTAAATTGACCAATTAGGTTCCCAAAGAGTTAATTTCAGGGAGCGCTGTGTGAAGAGCTGCAGGTGCTCCGAGCATACAAACTAAAAACAGATCTGAAAGGCCTCGGCACAGACGTCGCAGAGGAAGAGAGTCATTAGGCCGAGTCTGACACGGTTCAGAGCACCGGTCTAACATGAGAGCGGCGCTTCTCAATAAACGTCTTGTAAACAAACATGCGAATGCCCATCACGCCAATCGGACAGACGACGACGACCCAACTTCTTTTTTTTTCATCCAGGACGCAATGAGTGCTATAAACATCGCCGGTGATAAACCTATACGAGCAGAATGATAAACAGCACCGCAGGGTTTAGGAGTGGAAGCAGAGGCATGCGTATAAATCACATCGCCATCATCCATAACAGGGAGCAAATGACTTCATCTTTCCTTTTTCTTAGGGGGAAGTCAGTTTTATCTTTACACAAATTGATTGGGCATATGTTGACGTGCCATTGTCTTCATGCAACCTAATATTGGGTCGGGACGAGGGATTCGCTTGCTGATCCGTTTTTCATGAAAACCCAAAGAATACATCGAGTTAAGAGTGATTTTATGAGGAATCATCACCTTTTTCTAAATTACATTTTGCCTGTTTGATTTGGTCACATAAGAAACCAATGGAACCGAAATTTCACGTGTGGGATCCTCATTAAGGAAGATGTGGGTTAACAGATTTGAACTTTTTGGGGGGGACTCTGACTTTGATTGTGTCGTAAGTAAACTTACAGCTAGTACAGATGCTTCAATCTGACGGGTTCTTGCTACCATTTTGTGCCCATTTTTGTCACTGTTATTTTGACAAGCTACTGTAGCTCAACTATGTAGGACAATGGCGTCGCTAGTCCTACATGAATCCAGAGGTCTAGAATGATTCTAGCATTGTTATTCATTTTGCACTTCATCTAACATATGTCTTCCATGATAGGAAAGGGCCATGGTCGAGCATAAGACATTTGTAAAATAATGCTTTTTTTCCCCTTAAAATTAAAAACGAGCTGCTATAATTGCCCTAAAAAGTACTTACACCTCCAATTTTAATCTACAATTCATAATGAAGGCATCTCCCATTCTTGCACTGACCCTCTTCATTGCTATTGATTTTATGCCACGTGAAAAGCTGCGCAGTGGACCTGGGGAATATCTATGACACAGAGGAGCAGCAGCAATTTTTGAAGCATATTTCCAGTTGTAAACACTTTGACCTACATGTTAAGGACTTTACCACGGTCAGGAGAAATAATACAATTTTAAACAAGGTGAAAGGAATTAAGAAATTACTGCTATGACTGCAACAATTGGTCTGGAAATCCTTCACCGAGTCCCCAGTGTGTCCCGTTTGTCCCACTGTGTTTCTGTATTCACTTCATTCTGCATTTTATCTATTAATAGCAGTTCTCTGGCCACAGTTCACTCTCAACATTTAAATATGCAACGTCTGATCCTCTTTCTCGGAAACCACGCTGGCAGTTGACCTAACCTTCTTTGCTGCAAACCGAGTGCTTTTGTGGCTTGACCTTTTTAATCCAGGATTTTTTACTTTTAATAACACAGTAGGTCTTCTTTATGGCTGAAAATAATATCTCGGTATTAAGTATCCTACAGTGAGACTGGATTTTGTTTCCTCTACAGTTTTCCAATACTGAGGTTGTGATCTTCTTTTTCTGGGGATGTAGCTTCCGAGAACATTTCTTCATTAGTTGGTTTTGAGGTACACAAGTTCCATCTGCTTCAATATCTTTCGGTCAACATCAGCCTGCCCGCTTCATCTTCAGTGGACATGACATGTGGGATTTGCCAGGGTTCAGCTTTAGTTTAGTTTTTTTTAGAATTGTAAGCCCAGTTCAGCCTCTTCCGACTGAAAAATACTAAAAAAATAAAACGAGAAATATTTATTTTGCTTTAAGTCCTCTTACCGGCAGACACTATACTGTATAGAAACTGTATTGCCCAACCATCTCTGCATGTATTATCTGTTCATTCCACATGAATTCCATCATTTTACCGACTTCTTTCAAAGCACATGCAGCTTTAATAACTCATAAAGCACATAGCACAGGCAGACGCCCTGAAGATGGTCCCGTTTTTTTCTCTTTGTACTGATTTTTAAAGTTCATTAAAACAGCAGATTTGTTCCTAAAAACATGTGGAAATGAATGTTTACAGTCCATGCATGCGTAGTTTAAATACAATCATTAACCAAAACATAAAGACTGTTTAGAGGCCAGGCAATAACAGCAACAATGGGTAGACACCTGGAAGCAATTTCATATTTTATTCATTACTTTTTAATCATATTCTCCATCCCAAGGCAAATCCAGTTTATATTTAATAATGTCCAGAACAATATTACAGCCTTCAGGTGTAAATCCGCCTTTTAAAAACACAGTAGTTGTGAAAATCCAGCTACCGCGGTGAATTCACATGAGTGGAACAGACAGGTCGATATAAAGCTCTGTTTAATCAGCATTCATTCATTGAGTCAATTTAAAAAATAATAAAAAATAAGAACTTCATGAATGATAAGTAGGACATTAAGATAATACGAGTGAATACTGAGCAAATACAGGAACATTGGTTGAAGACGTGATACAAGGTTATGAGAGTTGCCATGGCAACGGCCCTGAAGGCAATGTTAAATGATCACAGATATGCACGGGATGTCAAGTCAATCAACGTTCCTCGGGTTATATGTGACAGGATGTGCGGCTTATGCAGTAAAGCTAACACGTTGAGAATGAAAGTGGACTAATGTTTTCACCACTGGGACGTGTAGGATTGACAGTAGTGAACATGAAGGAGCGATGTTTGGAATTTTAATTAATATACCTGTCCGCTGCGGTGGCAGATTCTCACACACACACACACACACACACACACACACACACACACACACACACACACACACACACACACACACACACACACACACACACACACACACACACACACACACACACACACACACACACACACAAGGTCAGGTACATAAAACACTCCAGAGGTTTGTACTTCTGTGAAAGTGCAGTGTCAGGTCATTCCATGTGCTATAGGAGTCAGATGCACAACAATGCCTCTTACAGCAGTGAAGTTGTTCAGAGGAAGAACGCTGCGCCACTCAAATGCCTCTCCTTCAAATGATTCTGTCTGCATTAGCCGTTACGTTTTAAGGGCAACACGCCGCTGCCTCGATTATGTTTTCCCACCACTTTGAATTACCATCCTCATCTACCTGTTAAAGCTTTTTGTCACTCAGACACAAGCTAGCTAACGTAAATGTTCCTCACAGCTTTACTTATAAAGCATAACGGGACTTTCGCAGAGACACTTACACGCTCGGGCGAGTTCTGGCACCTTGAGCAGAATCACCTCTGGAAAACAGTGAATTGAAAAGGTGATGATGTTGAGGGAGAGGAGTGGTTTAAAATTAGCTTGCCATTGAAGCCTTAATTAAGAGGGCCACTCACTAGGTCTCTTCCAGTGAAGCTGACACCATCTCTCATCCACTTCATCATTTATTTGGTAGCAGCCCTTGTTATTAGTATGATTACTTTAAATAAAGTGGTGCATGTCTGGTTTGATTTACAATCAAAGTTACATGATTGTGCAGTTGTTTCATTGATATGATTACAGGACTGTCACAAAATCCAGTTTGTGTTAAGGCAAAGTCAATTTACATAATCATGGCTGCAGCTTTCAATCACAGTGTCACAGGACACACCTTACAATTACATACCATGGGGAGGTCACAAATTGATAATTGAATAAATGCACATATGCTGATCCAATGGCTTTTTTTTGCACTAAGATTAAAGGTTCAGTGTGTAGAATTGAGTGACATCTAGTGGTGAAGTTGCATGTTGCAGCTGAATACCCCTCACCTCACCCTCCCCTTCCAAACATGAAAGAGAACCAGTGGTAGTTATCAGTTGTCATAAAAACTCAAAAGATGTTTAGTTTGTCCAGTCTGGGCTACTGTAAGAAACATGGTTTAAATATAAAGGGCCCATTCAAGGGTAGAGAAAACAACAATTTCTATAATTTAGATGAAACACACTAGTGAAAACATCACTAGGATTATGTTATATTCAATTTCCGCCAATAGATCCCTTTCACCTTAACACACTGGACATTTAAAGGATAAAACCAAAACTCTGGAGTTGACGCATGTCTCGGAAGCAGCTTATCCAGATAAGAAAGCTTTGACTACACTGCACAATGTTCTTTTATTTTTTTTTTCAAATCTGATCAGTCGTTTGCTGCTGCTGCCCCGAGCTGCAATATAGGTCACCAATGCAGCGAGCCACAAGCATCAGACATCAGTGCATCGACTCACCAACATCCCCAGTGGTCGCCGGTCAGTCTGTGAATCTCCTCACTCTCCCAAATGACCGCTCCGCCGTTACATTTTTCAAAATTGGGACATACTGTATGCACTGAAAATAGCAGCCTCTCACCCCCCGCCCCTCTCCTCCTGCCTTCGTACGAGGACTCCCAGACTATTTGAAATCTTTCAGCAAATGTTTCTCCACTCTAGAGTAACTGAGGACACCTAAAATATTTTTCAGCAGGGAGCGCTTGTCGCTTGCTAGTCAGCACGAGGAAGATTGGAAAGATTAAAAAGCCTGCTCTGTGAGAGGCATAATTATTATTTTTTTCTGCTTTCAGAAAGATTATTTTCCTATGATTATTCACATCTCAAAATGTGGCACTTTTTTAACACTGGCAGACACTTAGCTGAGTCACAGACATGAATAATAGTTTTGGGCTTGTTTAAAAAAAAACAAAAAAAAAACGACGACAGTGAGGAACTGAGCCCAGAATTTTGACCAACAATGAATAACTTTGCAATTTATTGAATCAACTCATCAATTCCAAAGAGAGTTTGCACTCAGCAGATGAATGGTTTATTTATTTCCATGAAACAAGGCAGCCATTGCTAACGTCTTTACGTGAGATAAGCACCTAATAGAACTTGTATATAATCCTGTGGTAGTAACTCCGTTTCATTTTCTTTCTCTTTTGGACTAAATCCACCAACAAATCACTTTTATATTGTTTTTCCATGTGGAGCCTGATTAAACTTTTGGCACAGTGGACTATAAAACTGAGCTACAACCAACCAGTTGGCTGTGTGCCACTGAAGTCTGGAGAAGTTTGTGCAACACCTTTGGTGAAGCATAAGGCTAGAAGCTAATCTTTCACACAAGCTGCCTGACTGTGTGAGTGTTTTCTTTAACTTCTACACAGTTGAATGTTTCCGATACTAACTTACAATGACCAATTCTGGAGGTCGTGTCTGCATTAATGCATTTTTTGGCAACAAGGAACAACTGACTTTCTCTCCTACACTGAGCGGACAGAGCATCACTGGCTTTTATGGAGTTGTGTTTGTGTCCGTTTAAGGACTGTGCATTGAAAAATCACTCCTCTAGCTGTTACCTGTCTGTTTAGCCGCCGAATGCTTTATTATGTGGAGCCAGTTTGTCTTGGTGATGTATGTGTGATCAGTGGGAGTGAGTGAGAACATTAAAGTTGCGGGCCCTGGAGCCTAAGCAATGAGTGAAGTGGAAACTGCAGAGATGGGTGCTAATTGTCTTTGGGTCCATCATTACTAGGATAGTCGTTGGATCCATCGATAGTGGAGAAATAAAGCAGCTGAACTACACTTAAATAATGCGTTAATGCAGCTGCTAAAAGGGGAACAAGACAATCACAGTAAAGTATGTGAATATTCTGGCTGTGGAAGTTTATATCAACATAATACGCTGATATAGAGCATAATCCAGACAGTATTACATTTCCCTCGAAATGGGTTTATACCACGGCTGCCCACAAAATTACCAGACAGAGGCAGATGGGAAAGAAAATCTCCTGTAACACAATTAGCTAATTGCAAAATCAGGATCGCAACTTCATTTCATCTCCAAACAAACCCCTATGATATTTTGCAAACCGAGAGGACTCTTTATTTTGTTTGAAAAGCGTCGGACATAACTTCTCGACTGGATCAGATCAAATTACACCACTGGAGGGAAGATGGGAGGCAACAGCGAAACAAATCAAGTTAGAGCTTCTATGTGTAAGCGCCGGCCAGCGCGGGCCTCTGTTGTGCGCTTGCGATGTGAAAGACCACTGCAACACAGGGCCGAAAAATTCAAACAAGACATATAACCGGTGCTATCAGCAAGACAGCAAAGACCGAGGGGGGTGTCAGGAAAGATGAATTTCTGTGGTTATTACTGTGTTGTCAGAGTTATCATGTTTTTTATGGAGTAATAACTAAGCTCCCTGGCAGTGCTTAATGACACAGGGGTTGGGTTTGTAGGTGCTCAATTTAGGTTCGTTTTTCAATCCAGTGTCTCCTCCCTGGCAACTACTACGTGTAAGGTCAAGATGGACGGTTTGCAGAGCGGTGCAGAGGGTTTGAAATCAATGTGTGAGCTCTGCTTTTTGTACCTTTGAAAGCAAAAGTCTTGAAAGCATGTGCTTGAGAAAATAAATGTTCACCTTCAACAAGGGGGGGTTATGTTTTCATCCGTTTGTTTGATTTTCAGCAGAATTATGCAAAAACTACCGAGCGAGTTCCACGGTACTTGGTGGATGGATGGGACAGGGGCCAAGGAAGAGCAGCATTATTTATGTGCACAGATCTTGGACAAAGGGGCAGATCTAACTTTTATTTTCATCGTCTTTAACATTGGGAGTTTTTTTTTCTCACATTTTCACCTATAAAAACATCAGGCATATTTAGGGGGACTGATATTTATGAGCCAAGGCAATTTGGTGTGGCTTGATGGGACCATTGGGCCTTGGCTTCCACTCTATGTGGTGACCATTCTATGTGGTGATACTTCTACTCCAAATTGACCAGTAATATCAGTATCAATTTGGTGATCTGGGATGTAGTGACTTCTTTTTCTATCACAAATACGAAACTTTAAGCACACACAAATAATATTGCCCATTATAATCCAGTCCAGAACTCTCCTCAGCTGCAGCTCCTGCAAATAAACTTAATATTTAATGATTTTTTAAGTAACATCACGTTCAGGTTCATCAGCACTCGGAACGCGAGCTGCAGCAGCCTTTGCTTTCAGGAGCGGAAGGTGCATGTGTGTTTGTCTAATAAATAATAGATTTCTGTTTGTTCACTAACTTTTTGATGTGCAATGCATTTCTTGATTGTATCATAAAAATGCGGTTCTTCAGTTCACTCACAAACATCCAGTCTGTGGTCGCCTGCTGCGAGCAAAGAAAGAGGGTGATACAGAGGGAGAACAGAGTGAGGCCACTGCATTCAGATGGAGAATTGTGTGTACCGAATGCCTAAGTAGTTTGTAACAATAAAATTGTCCCCGTTGTGATGATTTTCCGAGCCCGCTCTCCGCTCCCCGGAGGCTTCACACTGTGCCCATACTTTGTGGCTTCGGTAACCACAAAGATGGCGGAGAGCGGCGGATCCAGTTCTGAATTTCTAAACATTCCTTCACAAAACTGCAGGCGCCGACTCACACAATGAGTCAGTGTTTCTCCACAGTGGAACACAGGCGTGCACGGAGGGTGTTCAGATGAAAGTATTCTTAAAAGGCCATTGTGAGAAACTAAAACAAAAAAAAAAAACCTTTCCCCTTCTGGAATTGTTAATTAAGGCTTAACACGGTTGGAAATTTGATGCTGTGCAGGAATGCAATTAACCACTTATGATCAGCTACCAACCCTTTAATTATGAGACTCCGGCTGAGAATTTGTTTTATTTTAGCGTTACTCTGCACAAGCATGTGGTCTCATGTGGAGTTATAGCAGTGGCGCATAGGTCACACGGGCTCCAGTGGAGGTCAAATGATTCAGCTGCTTTTCCCAAAAATATTGTAAGCTCTCCAGTGTTTGTGTGAGATTTTGTCACACGTCATTGTGGGACCCTGTTGTTTGTTTCTGATAAAAACAGATTCTTTTTTTTTTAAACCTCTTGGGAGGCCGCCTTCTGGCCATTACAGCTGCAGCCAGCACCCACATAAAAACAATGCCGTGCCAGTACAGAAATACAAAGAGAGAACAGAGAGGAAGAGAGAGAGAGAGAGAGAGAGGGGGAGCGAGCGAACGTGGGTTCTGCCAATAGCGTTCTCTATCCACCACAAAGACTGTTTGTATATACACAAGGGGAAAGAGCAGCAGTGTGTGTATATATATATATATTCATATGTAGGCTGAATGCATAAACTATCCTCCATTCCTGCAAATTATAGTGATGGGTGGTCCTTTCATTTAGGGAATCATAGCTACATTCTTTGGGACCATTCATCAGTCGACTTAAGTTGCTGTAAAAGACCCTGTGCTGCTCAAAGGCATCATCATCATCATCATCAGGTCATCTAAAGCCATGACATGATATATTATTGAGCCACCGCTGGCATTTCCATTCTAGCAATGTCATGTGGAATGCTTTCCCTCGGAGAATGATTACATGTTGCCAGCGTTTTTTGCCATTGAAAAGGCCACCGGATTGAATGAGGCGTGCTGAATAGGGGCCGGCTTTTTCTTCCTGCCATTTCCGCCGCCGGTGCAATTTTCTGCGCCGCACATGGAGGCAGAACCATATCGCAGCGTGGATTGATTTGCTGTCAGCATAATGTTAATTTCAAACAGTAAAGCTTGACTCAAAGTTCAAATTCAGTATGGAGGGATTATTCACAGTTGGGTGCCTCGCAGACAGTTTGGAGACTTGCTCTTTAAAGGCTAAGCTAAACAGACTTTGAGTTAGATTAAGATCTTGCATTGTGGCCTATTCATTTTTTTTTCTTAAACAGTGGAAGAGTCTTGTACTCTAAACCTCCTGCAATCCTAAATGCATGAAGTGCACATTTTTGTATATTATTTCTGGTTTCTACATGAGTGTAATTACTCAGCCGCTCTCAGAACAAAGAACCAATGACAAACAAAACTAAAAAAGCTGCAGTGGCAGTCAGGGAAGTGCAGATAAATGCTTCCGGACCAATTTCAAACAGAAGCCGCTTCTCTAATTTCATAGAGTTGGTATCAGTATCGTGCACAGTTATCTTGCCTTTGGCCACATAATGACACCCAGCGTAAAAGAGCATGAGCTCCCCTCGCAGTTAGTCAGTGGAACAGCAATCAAAGCAACTTGAGGGGAACACAGAACGGCCAACTTTGCCTCAGTGGTGAAACACACACACACACACATATATATAGACTAAGCCTACAAGAAAACAAGCATGTACGTGCTCGCTGTCGTGCACGCGCCCTTTCAAGCGCTCAGAGCCACGTACGAGGCAGACCAGCACGTCCACATTAACACAGAGAGGCAGCTGACTACATCTGCTGTCACAGAAATCATTACAGGCAGCGATCCATCCATAACATGGAATCCAGAGAGGGAAGGCAAATAATAATAATAATAAGCACAGGAAGCATGTCCGCAACTCATCCCACACACTGTCCAATATCCAGGCTGATGGGGATGACACTCACTTCCATGGATAGCAGCAGTTTATGGGATGAACTGATCAACATGGATGTGGAAAAAAATTAAATAAAAAAAAGAACCACGACGGGACTGCGAATGGAGTTCTCCTGAATACAAATATTGATGCGCAGGCCTGCCAGCGAACCTTCACTCTCTGCCTCCTCTAATTCCATTCATCCACTGGGCAGCTCTGCGTAATGATGTGCGAACCCAACCAAATTCTCATCACTGCTTTCTCCGCCATGTGTTCGGTGCTCCTTCGTGTACGTGTCCGCACTTCTGCAGCATCACCTCGGGGAAAGATGCTGTCTCACACCGTGCAGTAGGGGGGGGGCAATCATTCGTGTGCAGTCGAGTGCACATATAATTCGACTCGTTTGCCTAATGTTTGGAGATGATAAGATAATGAGGAGGCGCATGATGTGATCTTTCTAAAAGAGACTCAGCGTCGACGGACCTGCAGGGCGATTATTTATTAGGAGGAAATAAAAATGCCTCCATCCCGCAAAGGACATCACCGGCCACCTCAGTAACATGCTGACCACGCAACATCGCCATAATTGTGCCACAATACAGCCCTGCCTACCCGGGCACATACCTCGTGGTCAGTGGTAGAAACATATCTGCGAGATATATCTCCAAATGATGGAGAGAGAGAGGTCCAAGCCGCACTTACCTAAAACTGACTCTCCCCTCTCCGCTGTCTCTGTGCTCCAAGATTTCTTAGTTCTCCGGCCAACAACTTCTGCTGGAGCATATGTATCCAGTGCTCATGCTGGTGGCTCGGTCGGTGATGTTGGATTGCGGATGATTTGGCAATCCTTGTCATGCTCGAGGGGGAAAAATCCGTCGTTTCGGCGCGGTCTCGGGCATTGGCGCGCAGAGGGATAGAAAGTGGCGAAGTCCAGTCAGGAGAGAAGAGAGCTGGAGAAAGCAACACCAAAAAAAGAAAGGGAGCCTCTGGATGCGAGATTTATGCCGACGTGTTTGAAACTGTTCTCCTCTCTCCTCTTTTTTTTTTTTCACCCCCTCCTCTCACCGTAGGAGCCGTTTGCGGGCGGAGAGGTGTGCTAGGGATATCTAGGAAGGGAGGCTGGGACGCACAGACTGAGGGCGAGGAAGGGGAGGTACAAAGAACACAGGCTCGTATTGTGGAGGACGGTCATGGCAGGCAGTGAGGGGTGGGTCCGGACTGTACGAGGGCGGAAGGGAACCGAGGGTGGGTGAGGATAAGAAGCCATGTCGTGACTTTTCTTTTGCTGATGGGTAAATATTTACACCGAGGCTGTGGGTATGAAGCCCACCACAGCGGTGGCTTGGGTGGACAAGGGTGGGCAAAGCTGGGGGGAGATCTAACAGCTGCAGGAGCTGAGAGGCTTTGTGGTTTCAGGGATTCTTGAGAAAACCAGAAAGTGAGAAGGCGGCGAGTTGCTCAGAAGGTGCCACGTGTGGGATGTGTACTTTGCATAAAACTCAACGTGACTGTGACTTAATGTAAAGTTGGAATGACTCAAAACTGCAAAACTCCTTTTTTTTTTTAAACTCTCCCACAGCTGTCCATGGTGCTGAAACTCAATACCATAGAGAAACTGGTGGTTGCTATCCATGGTGCTGAATTTAAAGAGGCAAATGTTCATGTTAACTGAATATGTGACAGGTGTAATGGCTGCTGCTGAATTTACTGTATTGATAAAGCACTATTCATACACAGAGGTAGATTCAAGGTGCCATGCGGGGGCCGTTAAAAAAAACACAGAGACTAAATTAAAAGAAATCAAATTAAAATCAGGAAGTACGGTGATAAAAACAATCAAGCAAAATGAAAAGAGATTAAAAGAGGTGTGAGAAATGAAATGGATAAATCTGAAAAAAAACATGTTGAAGGAGAAAAAACATACAAATGAAGTAGATGTAACTGTGCAAAATGATAAAATAAAATACAAATATGGTATAAGCTTGTAAAATAGACAAAAGGCAGTTGGCTCCAGTGATGTACTGCATAGTGACTAAAGGTGCTTGACACGCATTTCACATGGTGAGTTTTTCATGCAGATACTAATATTTGTTTAGTGTTTGATTTGACCAAAGAAGATGAATTGGCCAAAACATGAATTGATTCAGTATTTCATGACCAACATTATATTTTTGGGCCTCGTAGGAAAGGCTTTTACAGACGAGATAATGTGTTGACAGGAAATGTATTTTAACAGTTAAATGAATTCAGATAAAAAGGAGAAAAACAAATAGTCACATTTGTGGAATTGCATTGGGGGTTTGGGACCCATCACATCAATATTTAGAAAAATCGCCCTGACGACTGGGGTATCTAGACATCAATATTGGCCGACAATAAAAAAAAAGGAATTGGAAAGTTATTGAGTCTTTCGTGGAACCCTTATTTTGTGGAAATCTTGCCTTAAACTAACAGCTCAGCTCACTGTGTTGTATTCTGCGTCTGCTGTGTTAGAAATGACTTCCCCTCCCCTGATCACTTGATAATTACGGTAGCACAGGCTGCACATGCAAATCACATGAATACTTGGCATAGTTTAAGCAAATAATGAACCACATTCATCATGTAATTGTTGCTTAATGATATTTATGCTAATAGATTCTTAATATTAGTACAAACCAGTTGCTTTAACTGTGAAGGGGAGCTTACCAGGTAGCACTCGTATAAGAATACTCTCCACCTCCATTAACGTTTTAAATAATGTAAAACTATATAAATTAAAACACTACCCAGGAGGCTGAGTTTAGAGGCATGATGCTGATGACGTGATGCGATACCCTGATTAACAAACAGGGGGCTTATGTTACTTTGGTTTGAACCTTTCACAAATTGTATTAGATTCAGGTTGTCCCTCTTCCCAGACTTCAGAGTAATTGGTTCTTGAAAACAGCCGCATTGACCGAGCCCAACAGATATGGATAATTTGAGGGCGAATGCTGACACAGATATCAGAGAGTATCTATCGCTGATATATTACCAATTAATCATTATCAAAAGGTTATGACGAAGAAATGTAGTTGAAATAAGATAATTTATAGTTATAAACTTTATATATAAAAGTATAGAACTTGAATCAAGAAAATAAACATTCTTACGTGAAATAGAAATATAAATTCACATATTTTCTGCATTGTTTATTCAGTTAGACAAGTTTTATATCAGCAAGCAAATGCTAATACTGTGTGAAATGCTCATATCAACATTTTTTGTCCAAACGATACCTTGATTGTTGTAATAACAGCTTTGTTTAACACCACCAATAAACTGAACTATATTCCCATCTCATGATCCATCAGTTGAAAAGTATATGTGACAGCAACTTAAGGTTAGAAGTTCATTTCATCCAAACATAGAAGAAAGGGTAGAAAACTTTTTGACTTGTTTTCGATGCCGCTATATCAGTTAGAATCAACTCACCAGCTCGCCCCTGTTCCACTCACAATCAAGTGCTCGAAGCATCAACCGACGGGCGAAGAACCTGGCGGCCTCAGCACTGTACTCAATGAGGCTGGATGGATAAATGGTGCCATTACAGAGTCATTAGCCTGGGAGTGATGGAGGCACGTGACACGTTGCCATTGCAAGAGCAGGCATATTATTCTCCAGGGAACATTGAAGTCATTACGTTTCATGATTCTATGAAATTTTATCTGAAACATTCCCTCTAACTTTGTTCATCATGAGATTCTGAGATTTACTGGAACTGGAGGATATGAGTCTTTTGATAATTGTTTTTGCGGTTCTGACAGCATGGATTAATTTATTTGTAGTATTACTTGTTTCTTTTACCCTCTTAGTTCTTATTCAATTAATGATGTGATTTTGTTTCATTATATACTCTATTTAACTCTTTTTAATTTACTTCTAAATGCTTATTTTTGTGTTATCTTATGTTACTTTTGTAATTTGTCATGATGCAATTTACACTTTTAGTTTAAGTACTTTTGCCCTTCCCTTGCATCATTTTGCATACTATATATTGTATGTAACAACAAACTCGCTAAAAACACATTTTGTGCCGCTACACAAGACTGAACATGTTTTTCAAGGACACTCTCTGAAACTGTGTATTCGTATAGACTGCATGCCATTCAAGCCTTCATCAAAATCAAAAAGTAAATCAGGTGGATTATATGGTATGCTGTAAGATGTTCAATGTATTACTGCTGCTGGTGCAGACATACAGGGAATGAAAACTACATACTGGTCATGAATGCGATAGTGAACCATCAATACCACTGAGTACACCTGTCTGATGAAATGTGCACTGCTCTGAAATGTGCATGTGTGCGTGTGTGGTGGGATGATGACAAGCAGAGTGTTGAAGGATCCATATTTTAAATTCCCCCATCTCCAGAGGGGAAGTGCTGGTGAGGAGCTGTTGGCAAACTAAAAAGAAAGAGGGGGATTAAAAGAAGAGGCAAACAGACTGAGAAGACAGAAACCTTGGCAAGAAAGGATGAGGTCTATAAATTATTTGAGTTTTTATGAATGATTGAATTACTTGAATGGGATCTGGAGTCCATTATGTACCACACAGTCACAATTAAATCAAAATATCCTGTAATTCAAGGCCACTAAACAGCTTCTGAAAAGGTAAATACAGATAGAGAGCCGCGGCGTGTCTGTTTTGGATAGCTTTGAATTTGTCAATCATTGGCGATGACAAAGAAGTGGTGAGGAGACAGACTCCTCTCAGGCTGCTGGAGATAAAATGAGTTTTTCTGTTGATTTGATTCTATAAGTTACAGGCAGGTTAGTTCAGGGACTGTGCGCCTCAGGCACAGCCGACAGGATTACTGTTTGACAGACGCATGAAGGTCTTATTAGTGAATTTGGATGAGGACTCAATTCAAACTCCTCCAGTCCAAATGGAATTAGGCTGCAAGTTTCTCTGAGTTAGACTTCTTTGTTTCTTTTTGTTCTGCAGCAGAATACAAATTTGTTCTCTAAAAATCTCTAAATGGGGTGTAATTATTTTTTGGTATAATGTGTGAGTGCTTTTCAGACTGAGTTTTGAGAATTCTTCCCCACCCTTGTTTAGCATTCCGCCAAAATGTCTCGACGGCCAACAGCGAATAAATAGCAGTAGCGTACAGGGCAGTTTCAAAATGTGCCTGCAAACGTCGACACTGTTTAGAGGCTAAATAGTCCCCCCCCCCTATTTTTCAATGCCATTACTAACAAATGATGTTTGTCCTCAGAGTGTAACATGGTTACACCACAGACTTGTTTACTTAAATACCCCCTGCCCGTTCTGTTTGAGGCTTGAGGGGCCGAGGAGGTTTTATTCCTTTCAATAACACAAATATTAGCAATGACAATAAGTAGAAAGCAAACGTGCGCTAAGGCCCCTTAAGGTCAACCAAGCTTCTCCAGATTGCACAGTCATAGATATCAGTCCCCTAAATCCGTGAATTGTTCGCTGGGAAATTGGTGAAATTGTCAAAATACACTTTCATCTTGCATTGTTAAAGAAAGCGTGAAAAAAAAGATTCCTGGATCCTCCCCTTTGTCCAGATCTGTGCCAAATTCAATGGATTCTCGTTTGGCCCATGTTCCATCTTTCCTGCAAGTATTGTGGAAATCTGTTGTTTTCACGTTATCCTGCTGACACACAAACAGGCGTGAAAACACAACCTCCTTCATGGAAGTAACACATTTAAAAATGAATTCAGCAATGATTTTGACCAAAATTGAGTTAGATTCTAACGTCCAGAATCACTGACTCCATTACAGACGCACACACACACAGAACAGGAACAAACTTTGTGAAGAATTTAGAGCAATAAGCTAAATAACAAATACATGACAAAGGACTAGATTATTATTTATTTAGAAATTTAAAAAAAGACTGAATTTCAAACTATTATCCATGAGAGTTAAATTAATAAAAACATGTATTACCATGGTAGTATAAGTGTTGTTCTGGTAGTAACACCTAATTAGCCCTATAGCTGACTGGTTCAAGCTCACCACTAACCTCATTAACGGGCATCAACTCCCGTCTTGTGAGGAGAATTAACGAGTGATATGTTAACATCACTTAAGTCATCATTTAATTGGGCGCACGATCCTTATTGCCAAAGTTTGAAACCCACAGCCTTCTGGCCTTATACCACTGTCAAGTAAAAATACACTTTAATGCAGCACAGATTTGACTCCATCATCCACATGACCGCAATAATTATGCTTCATTCTCCACCAGCACAGACATAATTCCCTTACAGCAGCTAAATTTATCTGGACTGTAATGATCTCAAATATACCTCCTTGTTGGAAGCCATGGGCTGAATCTGCCTCCTAGCCGCCCAGAAGACTATTAGGGCTCGCGAGATTGACAACCTACTAATGGCTGATCTCTGAGGCTTAGGTCGCAGAGATGTTTCTGCCCGGTGTTAGCACATGCTGCCGCGCAAGCCTGTCACACTGTACCCAGACCTCACCCAGCCAGGGTTATGAGGGAGGAGACAGATGTCCAAATAGCCAGCAGGTCCATCAGTCATGAGAATTTTATGTCTTGCGGGGGAGGGTCATGTGGGAGAATCACAGATGAATGCAGATGATACCCATCCCAGCCTCTCTGCTAGTCTAATGAAAAACAAACATTTTCAGCAAGTTTTCTGGGTAATAAGACAGGCGGCCCGAGCCGGATCCCAAACACGATGACAGCAACTTTTTAAAAGTATTACCTCACTATTCAGGCCACCTCGTGAATCCTCAATTCGGAGCCACAACACAACTCCTGGGTTCTGGAAATATCCCTTTTAATTGAGAAAACATTTCAGCATGCAGCGATGTCCTACTTCACTATACATCTATAGCCTAGGTACACATGCCATTAATAACCATTTACAGACATGAATTACGGATGTGCGCACAATTGGGTCCAGAGTTTTCCTTTTACATAAAAAAAAAAAAAAATGTGAGTGTCTCCCCTCAGACATGTTCACAACAACACAGAAATCTCTGCCATTGTTCAGGAGACGGGTGGTGGGGGGTGCAGTGTGCAGGAGGCAGGATGTATCATATAATGATCTTGTGCGGAGATCACAAGTTTTTTTTACACTGGCGTCTGCTCTCAAGTCTCACTTTCTGAGTTGACATCTTCGTCACCGTCTTCTACTTGTATGACACTTCTTTAGCATCCGGAGATACTTGTATTCTTGTTTTTTTTTTCAGTTTTCCATGTGTTGTACAAGTACACTTGCTGCATTCCGGATGCATTCTCACATGGGCTCCTCTAGACATTAACTGGAGAAACTCTGCAGAAAGCCTGAAGCCTCGGACATTTGCATTCTCACATACACACATCACAGCCCCTGATCCGCAGTTCAGTCCATGTATGAAAGCAGTTTAAAGGTATCGTGTTCATTCGACTGGAAAGCAGACGTCTGTACCACATTACAGCTCAACCATGATTTTCCAAATGATGACACTTTGAGGCAGGCATGCGGTTCTTGGTCTCACATTCTTGTGAGACTAATCGATGTGTCACTTTCACAGATTCACTGCAGTACTTTATTTAAGCGTGAACTTTCGCTCATGCTCCTTATGGATGAAATGAGATAACAATTTATAATCTGACTGGAAATATAAAAAAAAAAAAGTATTACAATTTAATGCTTTTGTATTCCTTTTCTTATCGTCAAGCATAGATATATCATAACTGCGTATGTTAATAATCCATTCATCACATGAGGAAAGCCCTACAGAGCATTACGTTTTTTCATGAAGGTGAAATTTGAAACAGTTGATCCCAGACGTATGCTGGTTTTACAGTTGAGATGGAAAAACTGTCGATCAAAATACAAACTAGTGTCAAAACATACTTGTAAATAGATTTTTCTACACAACATTATGCTTAGTGTATACTTGTACATATACAAAATGTGGCTTTAGCTCATGTACAATCCCTCACAACATGTGTAGAGGCTTTCTAGAGGCAGAATGATGAAGTGAATACACCATTTAAAAACCTGCTGTGACAAGATCACAGATGTCAACTTTTGTGAAGAATACACAAAGTTTTTTTTTTTACGCTTCGTGACAAGGACCTTGAATGAGGTTTTTCATACGAGTAATTTTGCAGGTAATCTCACCACATGTGGCAATGTTGCAGTCAGTGTGTGGGTGGCTGCTCAGCATGAAGTTACCATATCTCTAATAGCCCATCTGGCACAGAAGCAAAGGACTGAGCGCACTATGGTTGCAGATCACAAAGTTTAAAAGACAAGTTTAGGGAGTGAAGTCATTCTAACTGGGTGAGATTAAATCTGCCTGTGGTTTTGATTGGATTCTTAACTAAGGAGACCCCTTTGGAATGCTGCCTCTTTGGTTTCACGCCAATGCACCATCAAAGTACTGTTACTTCTGCCAAGGGGGTTATGTTTTTTGTGCATTTGTTTGTTAGCGGGATTACACAAGAACTATTCCGCCAATTTCCAAGAAATTTGATTGGGGAGGATGAGGGTTGGGGTGAGGAATGATCCAAGGAAGAACCCCTTTTGGTGCAGATCCAGATCAGGGACCGGATCCAGGAACTGGTGCAATATGGTGCAGATCCAAATAAAAATCTGGATCTAGTGAATTCAAATCTGGTTTCATAAGGGGCCTTGGAGGAGGTATGCGCTCTATGGAAGTTAATTTGTGAGGCAAGTCACATGAAATACAAATAATATATTATCAATATAGGCTGTGATATCATAGAAACATCTTATACATTTTTGAAGTTATTATGTTTTGTCTTAATATAATACAAATGGTAGGTTTCCTCCATGTTACCCACTCTATAAAGTGTAGTAACCCCCCCCCCTAACTTTTAATATAGCGCCCTCAACATATCAAAATGTAGTGTTAGTTGACCAACATAGTAAATTATGATGGTGAACTTAATGCCTGTATATACAGCACACATAAAATATATGCATCGCTCATTGACATTTTTATTTTCCAAAGGCATTAACCGTTGCTGTGTGTAAGAAAAAGTTTCAGGCACCACTTTTGTAAAGATAAAAAGGAAAAGAATTATTGTAACCAACTTTGGTGCACGGTAACTGCAATAGGGAAACAGTGCATAATGCTGAGTAACAGCCACGCGGTGTGGATGTCACAAATGCATTATTATGAGCACTTTAGCGAGTGTTCGAGGATAATTCACCTATGAATCACAGGGGACAGGAAACGGCTGCTGCACTGTTCCCTGTAGATTGAAACTTTCAAGCACCTCTGGTCCCAATCCATGAAGTCGGCGCAGGTGTTTTGCTTTTAACAGAAATGTATGTGTCGGCGCTCTTTACCTTTCGCTGAATACCTATAATTGTTAACCACATATTCAACTAAAAAGGGAAAATAATGTAGAAAGTGCCATTTGAAAATATCAGCAAATTGTTATGACATAACAGAGACAAAGAAAACTATGTATACTTAAACAGCGTCCCCTAATGGGTTAGAAATAATTATTTGGAAGTGGCAATTGTCCTGAGACTATATACATTTGGGTCTCTAATCATCTAATGTGTTGTATGAAAGAAACTCACCATCGCCCTGTGAAATCTCCATTAGAAATGTGGGCCAAATTAAGGAAGAATATAACTCTCAATGTGCTGATTACAGGGAGCTCTCTCTCTCTGTGCTTCCATTGCTCTTGGCAAACCATGTAATTTAAAAAAAAAGTAGGCCTCGTTTGTTTCTCGCTCTAGACAGCAGATGAGAAATAAACATATGCAATAGGATTACAATGGAAAAGAAAACAAAGCAGCCTTGAGAGCAGTTGTTCACACTAAATAATTAAGCAGTGATTAGGAGGTGGCCAAAGGCTGTCTGGTGGGCTCAGTGGCTGTGGACCCGGCTGAGGGACTCCATTCGCAAAAAAAAAAAAATGCATTCCTGGAGCCGGCAGTGAAAAAAAAATCTCCTACCTTCCACTT
Source organism: Hippoglossus hippoglossus (assembly GCF_009819705.1). NCBI lineage: Eukaryota > Metazoa > Chordata > Actinopteri > Pleuronectiformes > Pleuronectidae > Hippoglossus > Hippoglossus hippoglossus. The sequence continues at coordinate 9,816,619 of NC_047162.1, read as the reverse complement.
TTCCATTTTCCAGTTGACAGCAACTCTTACTGTCCTTACCGTTCTCTGTCTCCCTCTAACTCTGTCTGCGCGTCTTTCTTCAATCCTTTTCAGAGTCTATTTTTTGCTCCTCTGCCTTTTTCATGTGTGTACCCCACTCATCATTTATAAATCCAACATAGCACTGTGAAGACTTGCATTCACCAGCTCCGGGCACTTTTTGATACGCTTTGTTTTCACTTTCATTTAATAATTTCAGAATTTCATTTCACAACCTGCACTTTCATTTGGTAAAACCTTGAAAAAATGTAGTTTTTTTGTTTGCATGAAGTCCTGCACTGCTCGGTGGTAAAATTACTGCTTTTGCTAATGAAGTGCTAATTTAAGCTGTGATGATATTTTAATCACCCAATGCGAAAGGGGAGCTTGTAAAAGCCTGAGCCTGGCAGGAGTTCAGTACATCGAAGCTCTGGCCCCATAGTTGCACATTTGCAAGGATACATACACAATTCCCCGTCCCTAAGTACCTGTGAAGATTGCAAAAACACCACACACTCCTGTGTCTCATTACGAATCGCGGCGTGAAGCCAATCAACGCAACTTTACGATTGTAAATTGAAATTGAAAGCGGCACAAGTGTCGACAGCGAAGAGCCGCAACATTACAGAATGAGAGGCTGAAACCTCAATAAATGAAAACGAAAAAAGAAAGAGAAAAACAATATTGTTTGGCGGATTGAGTTCAGGGATCTTAGATAAAACACATTGCAGAGCGATAGGAGGTCAGTGAGAAGGTGGATTCTGCTGTGTTCTTTTTGCAACATAAAGACGACGCTGTCTCGTACAAGAGAGAGGCTGGAAAACACTCCAGCGAGCACAGAGCCGGTCTTAAAGTGAATGGGGAAGGAGAGGCAGCTCTTTCCGACTGACCAAAGAATTGGCAGTGGCATTGTGCCTGAAACAAGGGCGACAACGTTGACCAACTGCGAGTGGAGTTCGCGTTTCGATGCCAAACTTGCAGCACAAATCAAATAAATGGCAAAACAATATTCCGTGGCATTGCTTTGTCGCACAAATTTATGCAGCCTTTTGGCAGCCTTTACACTTTTGACTGGGGGTGACTGTGACTTTGATGCAAAGGGGCATTTTCACAACTCGGAGTCCAGACCAAGGAAAATTAGGGGGGTTAATTTCGTTGCCACTCTGATATTATTATAGTGTTACTACCAGCAAAATGAACGCCCCATCATTCAAACTGTTGGATTATGGGTATTTAGACCTCCTGTGCTGTCAGCAGCTTCCACTTACTTCCCTTCAACTGTTGTTCAACGCTGTCTCATCTTCCTGAAACTGTTCCGAACATCTGAAGTATCCAAAAAAAGCGTTTTCACACTGCTAACCAACCGTGGTTCAGGACCGACACCACCTTTTTTTGGTCTGGCTCATTTTGACCCAGTGGTCCGGGCTGGGGTCCAAGTCCCCTACACACCTTTATTTTGGCTCAGTCTTAACTTCAAAGTCTGAAGGTCTGGACCAAACAAAGTAGGTGTGAAAAGTCCCCTTGATCTGCAGGAGTATAAGGAACCTGCTTCACAGACTGCCAGTAAATATCCTGGTCCACATGGCAGACTGTAACAGGTGCAGTATTAGGAACACAGAGGGGGGGGGGGGGGGGGGGCGCAACTACAAAACAAGCCATATGCTTTGAATTGTACTGTGCTCACTGTCTGGCCTAAGGGTCTATCACTTCAGTGTATTCCAAGTATTGTGAATGGGGCTGAATGCCATTAAATAACCTGTAGTAAACCTGATGTAAATTTTTATAGCAGTAGCAAGTCATCATGCACAGCAGAGCCTTTAACTCCGTACTGCATGGCATCAAGGTGAGAATGTGCGTATGGTAACTGTGTAAATGTGAAAAGGGTCTTCCTTAACACACTGGAAGGGAAATAGAATAATTTTACCTTCAGTTAATTAAATTTCCCAGGCTTTTCTAGTTTCATTTCTCAATCCTCCGTAATGCTGCGTGAATGTGCAAATATCTCAAGCAGATGTCTGAAGGAGAAAGAGTTCACACGTACCAGATAGCAAACAACGTGTCATAAATATTGACATCTCATTGTGACAGCTGCAAATTCCTAAGTTCCTGTGTGTACCCCCCTCAGCAAACAGAGACAAAGACAAGCACGCACACGCCAGCACACACACACACACACACACACAAACAGCCTTTTGTGTCAACAGATCCGGAGTTGTGTTGAAAGCTCGTACAGTAGCGAGAGCTTTCGACACAACTCAGGATCTTCTGTTGACACGGGGGACCGTCTTCCAGGGAAAATACCGACTGCCACAAAGAGATGCTGGATTTGTTTTCCGGGACCTGGACTGACCCTCCTGGTGCTCCTGTGGCTCAGCGTGTCACACATCTAGAGAGTGTTTGCATGAGAATGTTGAAAAGATGTTTCAACAGCACGGGAGTGAGGTGAAATCTGCAGTGTATGTGGACAACAATGCATTTCTATACGTTTCTTGGAAGAAAGTTTGTCATCCAGAGACACGGACGGCCACGAGGATTTTTCACCCGATCCTTTGATTCACTCCCTCGACAGCATCGAGCTCATCTTACTTGTGTTGCTACGGGAGATTACGGCAACATCTTAAAGGTGAGTGATGTCCGGATGACAGCTCAATCTCATAAACAACTGGGATGGGCTTGAAGTTATTCAACACTGTCGGTGGGGCCGTGAGTGGCCGAATCACTTCATCACGAGTGCCAATCTACCTCTGGCTCTAATGTAATTAGTGTGGATCTTCTCTGCCTGCTCTGGCCTTTTGTTGTTTGATAAATGTAATTAGATGAAATGTGCATCAGTAAGCGAAGGCACCAGTCTGAGAAATGCGACAAGAAAGTCGGTGTCATTAACAAAGCGGCAGAAAATGCACTCAACTCAATTCTCCTTGAAGGAAGGGTCAAATTGCACGCGCGCACACACACACACACACACACACACACACACACACACACACACACACACACACACACACACACACACACACACACACACACACACACACACACACACACACACACACACACAATCTGTTAAGATGGCTGTCATGAAAATGTGAATATTTTTAATTCCATTAATTCAATTCTTTATCTGAACTGCCAAACAACAAAATCGCTTTGTAACTTCCTGTTTACATCCACGTAGGTCCTAACTGAAATGAAAGAAGTCAAAAGTGTATTTCATCATAATTTTTATTTGAATTATTGAGCTATAACCCAACGAGTTCACAGTATCCTTGACCTTAGATGTTTGACCACAAAATTGAATCTGTTAATCCTTGAGTCCAATTGGACATTTGTGCAGTTAATGAATGGTGCTGTTGGATTTGAAGTCACAGTGACTCTGACCCTTGAGCACCAAATGTAACCATTTGAAATTTTAAAGGGATGTCCTCACTGCGTTTCTTAAATTATATCATATTCATGAGAACTGCAAAAGCTGTTGCTGGATACAGAAGCACAAAACTGATTTGATGCTTTCCTGACTCCCCAAACAACATCAACAGACATTTTTGGTCTGCTGTGTCATGTAAAACGTCTCATGCTGTTCCATGCAGAGCATAAATTTGTGTTTTGTTTTCTTTGCTCAGCTCATAAGCAACAGACACATATTTTCAGTGTGCCTGTCCATCCCATTCTCGTCAACGTGATATCTCTTATACCTTTAAAGTTGGCACAAATCTTTACTTGGACTCAAGTATGAAATGTTTAGTATTTTCTAAGTGTGTTTAATGTTATTCCAGGTTGAGCATTGGGATGAGCCGGCAGAGATGAGATAGATTTGTTGAAACATTGCAAGGCCCCTTTGAAACACTTAAGGATTTAATTTGACAGGAATAAACAGCGCAATCAGCTAATGGTCAGTTTAACCCACTAGGGGGCCCTTGGGCTGTAATCAGGCATAGATCAGTTCACAAGAAGAAATCTGTTTCAAAGTAATAAGGTGGTCAACTGATCCCCTATAAAACAAAGCTGAAAAACGACATGCTGCAAGGGCAGAGTCTGATAGTATAAGAGATATAAAGATACAATGCAAAAAGAGGACTAGGAAAGCAATGAGATTTGAAAACACACACACACACACACAAACACACGGGAAGGAGTTTGGATAAATCAACTCATTACACAATTCACAATGAGCCCTTAGGTGGCACCACACTCAAGAACAATCAATAAAAAATACAAATGCTGTTGAAGAGGATCATCAGGCTTGAATGGCTGCGTGCAGTCAGTAAAAATACAACGTGCAGCAGGTTGGAGGACACTGAGATTTGAGGCCTAAGAACGATTGTGAAAGATGTCAAGCTAGAGCGAGTGAAAAGGTATATAATGAAGATAACGATTATACAACAGATTAATTCAATTTTGAAATTGGTTCATCATTTATCATGTGGGACCGATTCCAAGAGTAAGTTAGAGTTATTGATGATGTGGCACCATTAGTTACCTAAAATATAAATCTGGTCAACATGAGCTGCTTTTCTAATTATGGGAACTACGACCCTGAACCTCAACGAATAACCTGCAAATTCGGAGTAATTGTAAGACAAATGAGGTCGGTGCCGTTTGAGGATCGGATACACGACACTGAGTCCAGAATGGGCTCTCTGTTGTTCTTCATTGTGAAAGAGGTTACAGGTCGTTTCTAGTAGCTCCACGGCCTCAGTTGGGCGGCAAGCTAGCACACGAGTCAGGAAAACAGACGCTTGGTCATTTTTTCTCACCAACAATGAAGAACGTGTAATGTTTCCATACACCTCTTCTGAGATGCTACAGTTCTTCACGTTTTATTGACTAGTGAATTGTAAAAAGCGCCCTCTGCTGAAGCAAAACACCATCTACTCTAAAAATCAACAAGCCGTGTCCGTCTGTCTTTTGCCTTCTCTCTTATTACACACACATTTTGAGTCAAGTATATGAGACCTTTACTGAATGTGAAGTTACACGTAAAAGTTAGGGCTTCAACAAGATATGTGAGAGAAAAGCATATTTGAACATTGAGGGGGAAACGTTTCGTACTCGACCTGTAATGACCCGTTCAGATTCAAAATAAACATTCTAACAGCGCATCAGACCGTGTGTTATCTCCTGATCCAGCAGAGGGCGATCACTGTCAACTTGACCTATGCCCTCTTGACCTCTCAGCAAATTAAGCTAGTAATGCTACGTTTTTTGCAATGAAAATGGAGGACGCTAGCATGCAAAGCCATCCTGAGCAGACAGTCATGAAACCAGCTCTAAACCGTAGACGGCAGAGTAACGATCAAAGGTGAGGCCGTCTTTGTACCGTGTAACTACCCTCACAACAGATCTGGGAGCTCAACTGGAGGAGGCACCACAGACAAGTGGAGTGGTCGATTGTTCACCTTGTCTGACTTTGAGCACTCAAAGCAAAGGGTGGTGAAATATATTTTTTGGGGAAAAACTGACAGCTCTACACAGAACCCGGGTCAACAGGCACACGTTCAGATACCATGTGGCAAGTCCCCATTGTGGAAAGAGGTAGATTGCACAGCGGCATCGACTGTGAAGTCTGCACCACACAGTGATTTATAGGATGTAAAACCATATGGATATGATGGTTACTTAGGAAAATCTATTGAAAACCACATGGGTAGCTAATGTATATTTTGTCAGTAAATGATTGCAAACAGGGGTCTGAATGGCATTTCTTCTATGTGCATGTGCCAAATCCAACAGTGATACGGGACATTAAAAGCGGCTCCTGGGGATTCATTTGCCTGGGCGGATAAACCTGAGTGTGCAGTTGCACAGATCGCCAGCAGTGACGTTGGAGGGTAAACACTGCCCGTGGAGTGAACTCAAAATGATCCCCAAGTAAGATAGTACAATTCTATCCCATGAAATAATGCTATGCAGGATTAAGCTGGTGAAAGGGCTTATCCTCTACAGTGCTACATGATTAGCATTTATGGGATCTCTGCCTTAATACCACTTTTTCACATTCTACACATTATGGATATTTACTCATCTGTATTCATGCTGAGATTGGCACGGTAGCAAAAAGTAAGTAAATACAGACAACACATGCAATTTAAGCAAACCTGTCAAGGAAAAAATACTTTTTTTATAAACTTGGGAATGTGAGGTCAAAAAGATCTTCAGTTGTTTGAAATACACATTTATTGAGGCTGTGTTTGATTCACTGGAATCTAAGAACTGTGTGGATTTTATTTTTCTTAGTCGACTTGTCTTTTCTTTTTTTTTTTCTACCTTCATTCAGCCATTACAGCGAGAAAATGAAGAGGGATCAGGGACAAAATTTCTATTATACAGTGGAGAAGTTGGAGTCTCACCAGACATGGAAACTTTGCTATTACACAAAGAATCTCATGATTTTCTATATTGACGGAAATAAATACTTAATAACTTTGATTTCCACATATCACAATCCCCCCCCCCCCCCCCCCCCACAGGGACTTTTAACCTGTTTGAAAGAAAAAGAAACACTACTGAAAAGACGTGTCTAATTTATACATTTAATACATTAATACATCTAATTTATACCTCAACTCCAATGTTGAGATCTCTACTGCTCATCTTCCCTTCTGTATATCTAAATCCCTCAAAGCTTCTGGGCTACCTGTCTGATAGGAGGGCAAACATCCCGTCCTTCCCACACTGTTTTACAAACTTTGCAAGTTCTGCGTTTGTAGTCAAACGTGTGCGGAATGGGAACTCAGAGTAAAGGCAAAGGAACATGAAATACTCACATCCAGCCTTGGAAAAAGTCCGATCCATACTTCCCCCCCACCTCCCTTTTGCCCAAGGCATCTCTGCACAGTGGTCAGTTTGATAGTCTGTGTCCAATACTCTTGACATCAAGTGTATGCTTATATCAGTTGGCAAACTGCTAAATTCAACACACAAGGCAATAGTCATAGTCATTGCAGTTCACACTTTTACTTGTGTACTGGGAGGATATTCTGCAACATAAAAACATGACAATATGCACCACTGAGCTAAAAAATGGATTGAAACACCGGGTGAATCTTATCAGTTGGGTGTGTGTGTGTGTGTGGCCTGCAAGCACTGCACCATGTGGTCAGTTTCTCCCAGTCCAAAATAATGAATAAGGTGTAGATAGCGTGATCCTTTTCTTCTGGCTTTGATTTGAGTTGCACTCGAGTATGTTTTGGCCACAAGCAGTCAATGGAGTTTTCTCTGACTGACAATCTGTTAACCTCGACCGATAAAAGAAAACTAACAACGAAAGGTCATACACACCATCTGAGAGAAGATTGTGAAAATAAAAATAACATTTTCTGCTTCAAATTAGATCAAAAACACATTTAAATGATGAAAATACTTAATTTCCCATAAAGAATAAAATGAATGTCCGCCATATTTTTTGTTATCACGGAGAGAGAGCAGCGCATAGGTCACGTGTCCACAGCCTCCTGACTCGTTACGTGGAATTCATACGAATTCTAGTGCATTACTATTAATATTTCCTTCGAAATCTGGATGAGAACAGCTCGACTGATTTTTACTGATGGTGGGTGGCAGCTGGCTTTGCAGTGAGTTGATATTACCACTAGTTGGCGCTGCAGTAGAAAATGTAATTTTACATCTTTTGGATTTAGGGTCTCACTTGCAGTTTGGATTCAAACCTACGGCAACATTACTTTAGAAAACTATATGGTGAAAGTTAAATCTTTTGAAGACTTTTGAAGAGAATTTTTAACATCGAATTTTTTTTTCCAGACTCAAGCATCAAAAAAGTTAAATCAATGAGATTCAATCCTTAGACCTCATTTCTCATCATCTCCACTAAAGTCTAAGCCCTTAGTTAACCTTGCAACTTTGCGACCCTCTAGCATCTCACGTTCTTTTTCAATATCCTTGTTTGCCCTTTATCATTACTCGTAAGACAATGTTGTTACTGTTATGATGATAAAATGTCTAAGGCTGTGTTCACACCGGTCCAAAATTGATGCTTTCCCCCCAAAAAAACAAATTAGCTTAATTTCCTAGAACTCTGTCATCACCATCACCCTCCCACACAGCGTGATGTCTGGCCAGGTGGCACAATTGTTCTCCAGCGACGGCTTTGGATCTGGTCCCTCATTTTCTAAATGAACAAGAGACATCCGAGCAGCAGTGAATGATGGTATTATTTATTTTATTATTATTTACCCTTATCTTATAACCACTACATGTGTACTCCTGTCTGCTGCCCACAGACACTGAACATGTTGCCCCCTCAAATATATGCAGCTGTCTACAAGAACACAATGTACTAGTGACCCCCCCGTGTCCTCCTGACTTTAGTGGCGGTAACAATCGATTTATATGATCCATTCTGCTCATATGCCTCGCTGCAGAACCAGTCTCCATCATTCGCAGGTACATGTTCTTGGGTTTGTGCATGACAGATAAAAAACCCGAGGACCTCCGCAGAAATTGCTGCAGCGTTGCACCATAACCACCGGCCCCATTCGAAATTAGAAGATTACAGGGGTGATTTACGAGACAGCGCAATTGTTGTTGCATTAGTTAAATTACATGTTGCATCACGGAGAGAGGCATCTTCGTTCGAGCCGTCTCGTTTTTTCGGCTGCAAAACCTGCTTTGCTTGTGGAAAATATGCGGGTGGTTTTTGCTCCTCCTGCTCCGTGTCTGGGGCATTTCTGCATCTGAGGGGCACTGAGAAGAAGTGGCCGTCAGGCCCGTCATTTGTCAACTGTCGTCTCCAAGGAGATCTTCAGCTCTTTATTCAACATCTTTGACATTGTGCGGCGCATCATCACGCATGGTATGCAAAACACACTGCGACTTATAACAGGGTAAAATACTTAGAGAACTATAATCTGGTGTGCTGTTCAGAAGGCAAAACTACAGACAATATACAAAATGTCCCTGCTGTTAGCAGTTAGAGTACATTTTGGTAGAAATATCCTTTGTGAGCATTTGCAAGGGGCCCTTCCCCTCTTGTGATTTCTCCATCTATTTCAATGTCACTCAGCGTTTGAAGGTAATAACAATTTGCCTGTTTACCTGCTGGAGGACAATTTTCTTCTGGAACTCAACTAGAGCCTCCACAATGCAGAACAGGAGTTGCACCTGGCATGAAAACAGTGGACCATGTGCGCCGTGCTCATGCCATCTCCACAGCGGAGGACAGGCTGCCGAACATTATGGACAACCAGCGTGAGTCCCTGGCACCCAGCGGCGATTTCCAGAACTCCGGCGGTGGCGCTGGGGTTCGACAAGACCACACCAACGCTGGCCTGTTCACAGAGGACAGGCCGGTGTGATTGAGTTTCTCAAGGGGGAAAAGGGCATGCTTTCAAAAAGGACCAATCTGCTGCAGCTTAGCCATCATTTTATCTGTAAAAGTTGACTAACATTACAGGTATAGCTCGCTCATATGTAAATCATGTGAAATTCACTTTAAGATAAAGCCGATATAAATAAATTATAATTAATATCAACACCTTTTGTGTCTCGTCTGTAAAGTGGATAAATTAATACACGTCTGCACATGCAGGAGTTGAGCAATTGATAACGAGCATTTAATTATGTTTAGGTGTGAAAAAATAAGAGTAAATAAAAACAGCGGAATAAATCTTATCTCATGGAATTTGACTTGATAAATAGAGAAAATCTGGACAAAATTGAAATACAAGACACGTGCTTGAGTCTTCTTGATACCTATAAGATCAACTTTTTCCAGAAAACACTGCAACACTGGCAAAAAGTGGAGCCGAGCTTTTTCGTCGTAGTCGGAAAACAATGTACTTCTCCTGCTTATCTCGCAATCACGGCCACGAAAGATAAAACGATTGCTGCCAGAGTAATTTTTCAGAGTAGTACATTCCTCCTCACAACTTTATAAACTGGTGAGCACTATTTTGGTGCCTGATAAGCCTTCAAACTCATTCATTTATTCCTCAAACACCGCTTCTGGGATCATATTTAATTGTCTCATCAGTAACTGAAGCGGCACATCCCCAACAACAGAGCCCCTTTAATTTACAACCGCCCCGAAAACCCATTTCCTCAATCATCTCAATCATCTTTCTAAGAGTAATGGATCCCTTATGAACACAGTTTCTGCAGAAGTCACAGTTTGAGTTATTTAATAACATTCTGTGTTTTTCTTGTTGTCTCTTTGTTTTTAATCACTTGTTTGGAGTCGTGGGGACAATTTGATGACATCTGCGAGCCACTATCAATCCAATCTGATAAAACCGGTCATTTTTCCATCCAGCAGACATTTGTTGTTTGAATATTAAATGCGGAGTGGTCATTGTTGGTTGATTGGTATCTTGGGTTAGTGTTGTGCAATCGCTCGTTTGAATATTAACAACCTGGTCTGAAGTCAGCAGTGCAGTATTTCAGGTGGGTCCCAGTTCAGGGGGGCTGTGTAGACCGCGTCGCCCAAATGGGCTGCATAGAACTCAGAAGGTCTGCGGAGGTTTTCCATGATCTGCGACTACAGACCTTGCTTTTTAGCGTTGTGTACTGTTGGCTGTTCGGACGAGTTGAAGCATGATATTTACACATAATAGTCTAACCATCGAACATCTCACTGCTTGCTGCTACTATTACCCCTTTAAAAAACTGTTTGTCGCCAAAGTGCTGTGAATCCTGAGATAGGTTCGCCTGTGAATGATCCACCTTTTGGAGCCTTTGTCGCTCGGGGATGAAAGGACAGAGATGGAAGAGCCTTCGAAATGGGACAGTCTTTTAATGCAGCCTCTGAGGGAGGCAGCCCCTGAATTGGGACACAGACAGTGATACATTTTCTTCTACCGGGCACAGTTAAACCATTTCAGTTTATTGCCTGTTGTGCCCAAAACACACCCATAATAAACCAAGACACTAAATACTGCTCTTTTGAGTCCAGGGGGGTTCAACTAGTAATAGTGGATTTGGACTAACCCTAAATGCACACATGCACCATGAGCTTTGATTGTTAAAATAGAGCCCTCAATGTTTTTGGAGAAATCTGAATGCATATTAAAAAGTTTTATGGCAGGGATGTCAGGGATTTAAAAAAAAACATTTTAAGGCTTTACCGATAAAAAAGAAAAACCTCTTTCTCAAGAACACGGTCTTCCCTGAAGATTTCTTTGAGGCGATACATTCGCTCAAAAATCTGTACATGAGCATCTTTTTGCTGATCAATCACATTAAACACAATCTCTTGACAAAACCGGTTCTAAGATCAAAGCTAAACTAACCTTAACCTATCTTTGAATACAGCCTCTGGTAACTGTTCTACTCTCACATACAGATTCATTTGCAAGGGCGAATGAGGGATCGACTACCTGCTGTGTTAAAAGACAATGAAGCCTTTTCCCTTCAGCATATTAGAATATTACTGACGCAGTAATTCCCTGATATTGAGAGACTATTTTCATTGTGTTGCGTAAGCCCATTAGGTAACGAATTGATTTGTTTGTTTCAGTTTTTTTTTTTCAAAGATGTGGTTACTAAGGCATAAAACTAAGCGGCGGCATCTGAATTTTACTACCGACACTAGATCCAGCACTGGAGTATTAATTTGTTTAACTGCTTAAAATGCATGTTCAGTTTCTGTTGCAGTGTTTGGAGCCTATACACAAACATTTACCACTGTCTGGGAAAAAAAAGCAAATAAAAAGGGAGAGAAAATGCAAATAGTCTGGGCGTTAGACCGTAAAGAGCAAATCCGTCCTGCACACTCCTTCAGGAGTGCTTCGCAAAAGTGGAATAGACGTATTTGTGACTCCAACTGCGGAACTTTTATGAGAGTGTGAATGCTTAGGGGAGGAAAGTCTCTTTGTTTTTATTGCATGTGCGGACGCGTTTTCGGTGGATGCATGACAGCGTAGATATGTGCGCGTGGATATGTCTCTGAGTATGACAGGCAAATGGAAGTGTAAACATCTGGGTGCAGGCAGCGGGAAGGAATGCTACTTGACAATTGTGAAAGCTCCGGCTATTCTGGCTGGGCATTCCCTTCAACACTCGGGAGAACATGGATGGTTTTCAAGCCCGGCGCAGTAATGCATTTTCAAGAGGAGCATCTGTCATAAGCTTTATATCTCTCTGCAACCGCGGCCCATTGAGCAACATCTCTGCACTGCAGCTTGATCCATGGTCATTCCTCCCCTCCCCCGGCTCCCTGTTCACCCCACCCCTCATTTCTCCTCTACACCTGCCCCTCCAATCATGGATGATTCTGGTTGACGGTGACTTCAGCCAAGGCCAGAAGCGAATGCATCGCTCTTGGGGTCAGAGTCGGGGGAGTTTTCGCTGGTCGGTCAGACATCGGTAATGCAGTGAGGTTTTTTTTTGTTTTTTACAGCACAACAGTTTCTGGAAAATGAAACAACCTTGCAGTTGTTCATGGAAGACAGCAGCTCTGTAGGATTGAAAGGTAATGCAAGGCATGGATCCACTGTGACATTTCATTATCCCTTTGAGAAATACCACAGTTATGAAAACACTTTGTCTTGATAGAATAACATGGCTGGTGTATTTTTATATTTCACATTTCCTAATAGAGACGACTCATGATGAGATTTAAGAACACATTCCTATTCGGCATAATTGTCAGGTATACCCTTTAGATAATAATGAATGACCTTTTAGCATACTGACAAGCCTTACTCTCTGGGTAATCTAACCCATCACCATTAAAATCATTTACCAGGTGGGGGGCTGATAAAGCTTACCTAGCTTTGATGATACCACAAGGGCAGCAGCAATTTGCAGATACAAATCAGAAAATGCATTAGCAATCATCCCTGGGTATTTGCAAATGCCTGGGGGGGCTGCGGAGGAAAAATATGATTATATGCCATTTTCTGCACTTCAGTCACTTTTTAATTGAGGGGAAACTGGCATTTAATTAACAATTGACCAAAAGGAAATGAGTTTTATTGATTTGTTTGCTGAGGAACAACATCCATCTCTGCATGTGCAGCTCACTAGTTCAGTCCCTCAGAGGGAACAGACAGAGACTGAGTTGTTTATCAGCAAATATTGTAGCAAACACTGAATTCTTCGGTGAGCGTTCAATATGCAGACACGTGCCTCCGGGGAAGGGAATGAGTGGCCTGAATAATGGGTGAAATTACCGCAAATTTATGTGCTTAATATCATGAAATCTAACCACGTTTCGCAAATTCAACTCAAGCTCTTATTGGAAATGGGTATGAATTTAATATTGAAATTCAAAAATGAAGCCTACTGCTTTGCGTCATGCTTGATAAAAGAAAAGCATTACATGTCCTGAGATGACTGTGAAATTTCAGACGCTGGCCTAAAGGTTAGTTGAGCAATCTCATGACTGAAAGGTCACTGGTTCGATGCCCAGACTAGCGGGATTAAATCTTGGAGGAGGAAGTGAAAGAGCAACACTTATCCAGCCCTCATCAACACCACTGTGGTGCCTTAAGCAAGTCCCCTAGCCCCAGATGGAGATCAGACTGTGGTTGTACTGGGAAGCTTCAGGGTATTAATGTAACTGTGTGAATGTGATCAGGGTGTTCATGTAGAGACATAGCAAACCAGGGATTGCTATATTGGGACAGTACTTTAAAAACTAGTTATAGCAGACACAGTTATGATGTAAATGCTTTATGATGGTTATAAAGTTTCTTTATTTTTACCTGGAACCATAGAGGCAAACAGAGAAACAGAAATAGTTTGAAAACACTTCTTGTAATCAGAGTCTTCCAGTTATATATATCATAGACTGTAGATGTACAATAGATCTCCACTTCCTCCCACTATCCAGAAATGAAGCTAAAAATACCTGAACATAAACGGAGACAGAGTCTGTATAGTAGCGATCAGGAGATGGAGCTGTGGTAGGGAGGTCTCGACAATACCTGTGTTTGACCAATCGTGAGTCAGTTTCAGCTGTCAATCATGGCGTTTTTATAGCAATCAAATAACTAACCAGAGCAAAACTTATTCTGAAAGTAAACACGCCAGTCTTATACTATGAAGTAACTTAAATGACAATCCTTGAGAAAAACGTGTTGTTTGACTTCTGAGTTTGGTCCATCTCCCATCCATTAACATGGAGGAGGCGGGATGTATGACCTATAATGCAGCCAGCCACCAGGTGGTGATCGAGATGATTTGGCTCCACTTTTGTGGAACATGTTGTATTGTATATCGTACACATTTAGTGTACTGCATATTGGACAGTATATCCAGAAAAAAAAACATGTCCTGTAAACAGTACATTATGATTATTACTCTTCTCTTTTTTGAAGTGATTTACTTCAGTTTGTTAACCTTAAAACTCTCATTTCTCGGTCTGTGGAAATAGCTGCACAGGGAACGCTCCTCTCTTTCACACTGCTCCCCGGGGTAAAATCATTCCACTACATCAAGTCATCCTTACTGAAGATGTCGGCGGCGGGTACAGGCAGCTGTGGACCCAGAGTGAGATGGAGGCAGCTGGAGGAGAGGCCTAACTTGCCCAGTTAGGCTCTGAGATAACATTATCTTCCGCCTTGTGCTTAGAAGCTTTGAATTTACAGTTCACTGCAACTTAAGACGACACGGTCTCTGGCTTTTGTTTTATATATAGTGTCAGCCAAAAAGACATTGTTGCACATTTTCAATCCATTTGTTAGTACCCATTAGCTTGAAGGGATAACTTGACTTGTTTACTATTTCACTTGAAAGCTGCTGTCACTGTTAAAAAATAAAGCACTTTAATAAAACATTGCTTAAAAAAAAATAGAACAAAGTTGACTATTAATATTGAGCAGCCACCAGCCGAATATGAATCGACTGACAAGAATCCCAGATGTGTATTAAAAGCAGTGTTTACATATTACAAGCAATTTTTTTACGTGGAAAATATTATTTCACCGTGGAAAATATAAGAAAAGTGAAATTCTCAATGCCTACAAGGCAGAAGCATTGTGTCAAAGAGGTGAGCGCAAAACAGTGAACTACCAAGCGAGTGCGTGCACGCAGAGGGCAAAGCCGAGTCGCAAGAACAGAAGGTGAAGACGCAGAAACTCCAACTGTGCTTTAACTTCTAGGGTAAACAAATAGATTTTTGATTGCTGCATTTCAACAAACACATACACATGCCTCACATCTACTTGTTAGAAGGCTGCTGCTGGTGGGTGGTGGGGATGGTTCATTCCAGCTCTCCTCACTAGCAGAGCTGCGTGGGTGGAGGAGCATGTCTGGAGAATGAAAAACGAAGCCAAGGTTGCAGCTCATAACACCAGGCGCACACATGGCACCGACACACAAGTGCCCGTGCACCTACGCACACTCATGGGTGCCCAAATTGCCCCTTAACATATAAACACACGCGCACAAATTAGCTTGGGCTCACACCTCACCTTGTTTGTGTGCTGGCAGTTTGCCTGCCTGCCTCCCGTGAACGACTGAGCGTTTTCCGCCAGCTACCAACATCCTGCCCCATGCAGGTCTGATCATTAAGGTCAAAATTAACTCACCATCCCGTGGCCCCAAACCTCCTGTTTATTCCCCCTTTCATTTATTTTACCCTCCCTCCATCTCTGCTCCGCTGCCTTAAACTGCACTGAAGAAAAAAGGTTCATGGAAGTAGAACGTAGTTGTAGGGATAATTAACCGCTCTCGTTTTATTACTTTTGCCGCATTTCATGATATTAATATGTCGCCTGTTGCACAGGATTAAATGGGAACGCCCAGAGGAGAGCGAGCGAGGGAGTGAGAGCAAACACAGCACATTAAAGGTAAGTAAAAATGACTGATCTCTCGTCTCTTCCTTGATGGGTCTTGAGCTGGTGGTGACTGCTGATTAGACTGACAGAGAAGTTCTGACTTGGTTTCAAAGCAGCCTGTGTGTGCAGTGTGTTCATGCATGTGTGCAGCGTGGGTGTGTGTGTGCACTCGGGTGCTTGTCTTTTATGTATGAGTGTGTGTGTGTGTGTGTGTGTTTGTTTGCATAAATGAGCCGTCCAGTCATTCATCATGGTTCCATTTCTCAGCTTCATGAATAATGTCAGTGTGTATGCATCTATTTGATGTCTCGCCGTATAGGACTGCAGTGCAGCAGGGATCTTTATTCATCGTGAATTGAAATTAAATCAATTAAAATGAATCAATTCACTGCACCAAATGCCATGTCTGCTCGCACTGAACTGTGCATCTCACTGATATGGAAATCAGCGAGCATGTGTTTGGACGTTTATTAATAAAGCCGGACGACCGTTGCCAAAAATTGTGAAGAATTGTGAAGAAAATTGTGAAGAAAAGTGAAGAATATGAATAGTTTTCACGGCCCTGGAATAACAGTCAGGTGTTAATAGTAAAGTGAACAATAAAACTGGCAAAATGTGGAGACAAATAAAACTCTAGGCGCATAAAACCTGGAGTATCTCAGAGATTCAGCCCAGATATGCAGCAGGAAATAAATGCGTAGTCCTGAATAAATAAAGCTCAAGTATCATCCGTCACTTCGAGTTGCAAGAGTAATATATAGTCAGGAAAAGTCTCATATATTTAGAAATACTTTAACATGGCACCAATATGGCCACTTTATTTCACCAATTCTTGATAGCACCGCTCTCATCCTAGACAGGTCTCATCAAATGCAAGTCGGGGGAAGTTTCTATTTTTCCCTCAACTACAGGTGTCTGTCACTGAGACAGGATAAAGACTTAAAGCATTGAAAAGACGCAGTTTCCGTACGTCCTCAGTGAAGAACAACATCACAACTCAAAACACAGGAAAAAAAACAAAATAAGCAGTAATACCAGGACAAAGAGACGACAGACGGATGACAGCCCTCAGCTGTCTTCACTTCCCGCTCTTCCAACATCCTTGGGTTTGAAACCAAGCAAAAGGGACATAAGAGATGGATGGAGTTCAAGGATGTCTGACAGATGGACAGTAGAGACGCAGGGCTAGCCCTTAGCGGTCGTAATTAAGTTGCATAATTGCACAGATAATGATTCACTCTGCCTTCGGGTCAAAACACTTCATGACACACAGCAGAGAAGACTCTGTCATCTGTCTGCCTTATGTCATTCTGCTGAAGAAGAGAAGAAGAAGAAAAAATGTCTTTACGGCATCTACAGCCAATGAATCAAGACTTTACCGAAGCGGAGGCTGGCTTCGTTGTTAGGCGGGTGGATGACACCGTCCCCACGGTTACGGTTGGCGCTTTTCACCACCACAGTGCCTTGAGCTCTTCTGTAACTCAAGGACAGTATTAAAGACCATAGGCCATTGTAAAAAAAAAAAACACAACAAAAAAAACTGCCTCCTAAAACTTAGGGAGAGCCGTCAAGGAGCGTTAAGGCCGTTTTACTGACACTTGCCTCACAAAAATGACAAAACAAGCACAACGGTTAAGGCCAACCACTTAAAGGTCAGCACCCTAGAAAACCCGCGCAAATAATGGCACAGCGTTTGTGAAGCTGTCAAATACAGATCCAGGAGCAAGAAATATGGATTTGTTCACTGCAGCTGAATTTGTTAACCGTGCATAATAAAATGTGATGCACTGAGAACCAGTGTGCAGTGACTTTATTAGGAGTCCCTTCTGATTCCCCTGCAGACGGCGAGGAAGGTGCGAGCTGTCGAGGACGGGAGATGCGGTAAATCTTCGCGCAAATTCATAGTTTATTAAACAAACAGTGTCACGGCTGAGGAATCTGAACTCGGGAAATTATTATCGACAAGGTCCAGGTAGGAATGTGTGCGGTGGAGAATAATGCGTTGGGGGATCATTAGCACACCGGCTTCATCGAACCCAGAGGCAACTGAACAACTGTGGATCCATCAAAGGCAACCTCTCTGTCGGAGTAACCTGGCGATGAACTCTTCAAATCTGCATATGCTGTTGTTTTTACAGTAATATTTTTATAGGAAAAAAAGAAGATTGAGATGTATTCTGCTGTGCAGCCTAGGCCACTTCAACTGCTCTCACAGTTTCCGTCCTGGTCTTTGTGATGGACGTATCAGCAACTGAAAACATGCAGGAACTCTTAAAAGCACTCGGCTGCGAGCGCCGCGTCACATGTGGCTTAAAAACACTGGGTCCCTTCTCGTTCGGCACTCAAACACGTACTAAAAGATGAATGGACATTTTGATGAGGATAAAACGCCCAGCAACGCAGCCTTAAGAGTTGCTGATGTACAGAGCAAGAGTCCAGAGTAAGTTAAAGGGAAAGTTCACCAAAAAGTGAGAATTCACTCATTATCTACTCACCAATAAGCCGATGGAGTTTCAGGAGTTTCGCAGTTTCAGGGGTAAACAGCGTTGCAGCCAAATCCAATGTGGTGTGTGCGTGCGAATGTGAACGCGGCTCTGGAGGAGGACACCAGAGGACATTTAGGCTTAGAACATGGTGTGAATGACGCCGTTTTGAGTTCAATATGAATGCTTACGGACAATTGGATGACACCACAGGAGCAGTATGGAGGAATTTAATGTTTATTGTTATGTTTATGTTTGTAGACTTGGTCACCAGTTACTTCAACTGTATTGGATTTTGCTGCAACACTGTTTACACCTGAAACTCCAAAAGTGTTTTGTGGACTCAAACCCTTCACTCACCCATCCATCGGCATAGTGGGGAGTAGATAATGAGTGAATTTTCATTTTTCATCAAACTATGCCTATGTGTTGTGTTGCCTGGTTCTTTGTCTATACACCATCTTTATTAACACATATTAACCACAATTCATTTTTCTCATGTGTTTTTGCCGAGGATGCTTGTTGTTAATGGCTTTATACTATGTCTCATTTGCAGGTGCACCTGTTGTGGTGCCAGACGTCACTGTGGCTGTGAAATCTTTGTTATTTTCTAAAGCCCACCAGTCACCACTCAAAGTGAAAATGACTGCTGTGCCATTACTGTTCTGTTGCCAGATGTTTCCGGTCGTTTCGTTTCAATTTTTTCACGACTTACACCTAAATTTAAGTTGGTCTGTCTCATTATCCTCATGTCAATGTTACTTGAAGTTTTACCGCACTGTTCCACAGTCATCTGACCAATTAAGTGTAATACGATGACATCAACGGAGAGAGCACACACACTCCTGTCTTGAATTTCTGAGCATCCTGTAACTCGGGCTTGTGTTTGAACCAGAACGGATGCAGTGAACTGTTGGTATTCTTTCATAAATGTGTCCTAACAAGCTCTGAATCTGACATCAGTGACAACGGCCATACATCCTCTGTCTCGGTAAAGACACAGAGAAGAAGTCAGAGGCTCCCCAGAGCACACGGTTGTTGTCTCAGCTTCAGACCGAGCATGTATCAGGATGAAAAATGAATGAGATTTCCTCAGTCTATCATCTCGACACTCATCCAAGACACTCTGTATGTCTTTGCCATGTACTGGAGGCAGACTCCATTAAGCATCAGCTCTTTGTAGCTCTGTGACTTTCTCAGTGTTTGCCTCTCACTCTGCTTGCCTGTGTTTATCCCATTTAAGATAAAGATTTTTGTTTTCATCTGATTAATTAAGGAGCTCCATTCCGGTAAACAACATCAATACAGCCCCCCCCTAGAAAATAAATATAAAAACTGTTTAATCAGTGTCATCATTAAGAGTGATCCAGCCCTGAGTAATGAAGTACAGCTATATGTGATAGTTGATAGAGATTAGTCTACAAAGATAAAAATAAGTCTGCATTTTCTTGCAGCAGTAGAACCTTTACAGATCACGGAAAAGTCAGTCTTGCATCTATGTTACAGAATGTACATGACAATATTAAACAAATGTTATTTTATGTATTTGGTGCACACACGTTGTGAACCTGTTTTCGCAGAAATGCATCTACATTGGGTTCAAACCATAGACTGTCTATAAAGTTGGACAGTCTCTACTTCCTCCCACTATCCAGAAGTAAAGCCAAACTATCCAGGAGACAAATGCTGCCATCTTGTGTCGATGACGTCATCGCAGTAGTGATTGGGGGATGTACCCAAGCTATCGAGGTCCTGTTGATAAGTTCTCAGCTGTCAATCATGACATGTAACCCCACTTTTATAGCATCAAATTAATTAAAACCAGACTGGAAATTAAACACTTGCACATACATCAGTGTGATAAGAACTACATAAAATGACAACAAACATCTTTGAGAAAACATTAATTTGATGTGTACTTTGACTTTTGGTTTGGTCCATATGCCATCCACTAACATAGAAGAGGCAGGGTTTATGACCTATAATGCAACCAGCCACCAGGGGGCGATCAATGCACTTCGGCTTCACTTTTGATGAGCCGTCATGTCATCCATCTTTATAATCAGTCTGTTGTTCAAACTGTATAATCTTTGTTTTTGGATATAATTGTTATTATAATTTCTAAGAAGTGATTCTGAGGTATGTACGTTTTTATAATTCCGAGCAAGCCTAGTTTTCATTTGTTAACATCTCAAATCCATGGACTAGCAAACTATAGTTGTGTGTCCGTCTCTTTTGCATATTACACAATATGAGAGAACTTTCCACTGCCGTCTTTCACTTGCGGATGAATATGAAGATGGAGTTTGCCCACAGACTCCATTCGCTATTTTGTGTGAATCCAAACAGTGGGCATTGGGCTGCAACATCAGTGAGTGCTGACATGGGGTTATACTAATGATACATTGCCTGAGGCGCATAGACAGGTCTGCCGTTGGGGGGGGGGCCCAGGCCTGAATCCCAGGCTGCTGATGTTTACTGCCGACAGATATTGACTTCTGAAGCAAGGTCTTATGTGGCTGTGTTGGTGATTGCTGTGTACTGCTTGTTGACATGTGGAGAGTGTGGGGCATATACAGCGGTTTGAGGCCCCCACACCGTGACACACTGGCGAAGTCTTGCAGGGATAATACGTCTCGAATAGAAATTGGTCCCTTTAGTCGATTGTATTCTTCCCTTCGTCTACGTGCCATGTCTTGAAGTATATGTTCTAATTTCCTTCTGAGCTCAATATACGATATACACTCCCTCCTCTTCTCATTTCTTCCCAGGCTTCACCCCAGCAGCCGCTCCTTTATTTGCCCCTGCTTTCCTTGATTACCCAATTATCCAAGTCAACTACCTCCTGATGTAAATCGCTCAATCGGTAAGCTAAGTGTTTCACTCTTTTCCTCTTGTGTATGATGGATCAAGTCTTATAGTAAATGCATAATTGCAGTCCAATAATGCATCTAGGTTCTCATCCTGTATTAGCCATTAAACCAAAAAAAAAATGTTCACAAATAGCCCAAGTTACACTTTGCTGTGGCTTATATATATATATTTTTTTTTGGGGGGGTAAATGGACGGCATCTAAATTGAGCTCTTATTCAAAGCACTTTACAATTTGTCTCTCATTCACACACACATACAACCAGGGCAGAGAGCGACCATGCACGGCGCCGGCCCAACAATTTGGTTCAGTGTATTGCTCAAAGATTCTGACACCTGGACAGGAAGAAAACGCCTACAGAGTTAGCCTTTGAACCTCTTCTTCATTTTTTTTTCCTTTGAATCAACACAGCAAATCACAGAGTGTACATAATGATGCATCTTCCACCACATCCTGCTTTCCAGAAATGATGCTATCGTGCGCATTTGGAGCCAGAGTCTGTGCAGTAGCGATCGGGGGATGGAGCCGCAGTGGCGAAGTCTTGCCTATACATGGGCTGGACCAATCACAAGTCAGTCTCATGCGTCAATCATCATGTTTCACGCAGTTTTTTTAGCACACAAAATTAATTGAAAACCTAAACTTACCAGAAAAATAAGCAGTTGAAAAAACACCATTGTATTAAGAAGTACCTTAAATGACAATCCATTTTTAAACGATTACTTGGACTATTTCATTTGGTCCATTGTCCATCCACTAACATGGAGGAGGTGGGATTTATGACACTGCAGCCAGCCACCAGTTGGCGATCGAGCTTTGTCGTCCATCTTTATATACAGTCTATGCAACAAACACACTGAACGTACACTGATCAGCCACAACATTAAAAGCCGCAACTGCTTTTAATATTGCTTTTTTGTCAATGTTACAAACTCAGCCCCCGAGACTTAAGATGGTAAAACATTAGTAAGACTCTTTGTGCTGGCAGAGACAGACACAAAGCTGGATCACTAAATAAGCTTAAGCCTGGATCAGAAAGCCGTTCAGACCAGGGCGCATGAGTTGTTGATATAACGCTTTGACAATCTAAAGCCATGGTGCCACTGAGATATTCATCTGACAAATAAGTGAGGTTAACAGCAGAGTCAAAACCCCTCAGGAGATCCCTGAACTTTGGACCAGAAATATCATTTTTATTCAACCAACACAAACTTGCAGATATTCAATATACTGCGATCCCCGCAATGCACAAAATATGCAAACAAGACTTCAGCTCTGATATTTCAAGCAGCTGTTCGTTCACATATGAACAAACAACGAGCACTATCATATCCACAAAAGCAATTCACAAAGCAGTTTTACATTTATCCACTCACAATATGCTCAGCACTAGAATTTCTGAAATAATCAGTCAAATTATCTTTTTCAATTTATTTAACCTGCACAAAATAATGCAGATACATTATCTTTCTCGACCAAAAAATATTTATGGTCCATGTTTTCTTACCTGTAGGCTATGATCACTGTGACGAACATTGCAGGAAGTGGATTGTCTCAGGAGGAAAAAGAACACAGCACCACACCTGTAAGTAAAGCAGCACAGGTCAGTGCATGAATGGATGAATGAATGATTGTGCAAAGTTACTGACTAAAACTTTGATCAGTGTATGTTACAGAGAAAACCTGTAGAAAAGACTTATTTTAATGTTTATGTCGATAAGGTTCTGTTGGAAGCTGTCAACCATTTTGAATTAAAATATTTATTTGCACCCTCGTCACAACGTACAAACATAAACATACTGCTGAAAACAGCGCAACGTCCTCTTTACTATCACATCAGTGATTCACAATAAATCTAATTTAAGCATTCGTTGCTCACAGGTAACTTCCTCTTTGCATTCAGCTACAACAAAAATGGAAGAAAAATAAATAAATAAAATTTTTAAAAAAAATTCTCATTTTTTTTCACATTTCACACCATCAAAATATTTGTTTGTTCACCAGACGAATATATCACGCCAGCATGATTCTTACATCCCCATCACTGACATTTCCCCCCTCCATCCACCACATCTTCTGTTTCTGAGGAATAATGAAAATACTACGTCGTAAATAAATGAATAAATCGCAGAAATAATTTAAAAAACAATCATCCGTTGTCATGTCTGACTTAGTCCCATCACTCAGGTCCCACAGCTCGCACCTCCTGATGTGCAACTGCTCTTTATTTAATTCCAAAGGTGAAGTTAAAACCTGTGATAATGACCTCTTGCTCCACATAGAGGAGCGTTAGAGACTCAGCATTGAAGCTCCCTTGACACTGACACCTTTGGAATTTCAATGACTTCAATTATTTCCAAAGTGACCGTTTTAAAGTCACAAATGTTGTCTTTCTCTCAGTTTCATCAAAAGGAGTCATATTAAAGGCTACAGGGCTGTAACGAATTTATTGTTATCTTTTGATCTTCTGAGTAATCTTAGTCTTAGACCATGAAATATTAAGGAACTGATGGGGGCCCAGGAGCTAATGTGCCAATTCTAAAAGTCTAACATTGGAGATGATCGTCATCTGTGATAATGACCAATCCCCAGGAGCATGAACTTGTATTGATGCGTCATTTACACGATTGGCTGGAATGCTCATCTTAACTGCACCAAGTTATCAATCCACCAATAACAGTAATAGTAATATCATCCCTTAGATCTTACTGTTTATTATTGGGTTTGTCAGTATATTACATTTTTTCATACAACTGAATAGTCAGCAGTGCCACAAATTATGGTATCAACAATGATCGTAGAGTTGTATTATGCAACCCATCTTTGATACATTCTCAACGACCAAAAAATAGTTAATGTGTGGCGTCGTGGTAACTGCTAACTCAATCTAGGAAATTGACAATAAATATTTTGCTTTTGAAATGGAAATCTACTGTCGTTTATTCCCAAGCAACAAACAATGTCCCTCTATTCTGCAAATGTGATTTTACCTGTCAGATTACCCAGATACTTTTCTTTTGAATGCATCACAAAAGATGGATAATATACATATGCTTATTATGGCATGGATCAATCTGGACTCGCATGCCTTCCAAACCTACCCAGTGATAACAGGCTAGAGGAATTAATAGGATTTTTATGCAAAGGAGGGATGCAAGATATCTTTTCAGAGACATACACAAAGGGTATTAAATGATAAGAAGTCAGATACTGGAGCCAAATAGCACATCCAGCAAAGCCCTCTGTGGAATCGGTCTGTGATCTGAGCTCCACTCCCAGTCGAAGCTAAATGACACTTGAGGACCAATACTGGGGCGGTGATCCGTGACGAAAGGTGCCAAGCAACAGTAATGAAAACTGGAATGAATGGAACATAAACAGGATATTTTGCCATAATAATAATGACAATGATAATATAAGTGCAAATATGTAATTGAAAGTTAAGTTATAACGTATATCAAAGAATAGTGAAAGACTCAGTTCAGGATAAAAAACACCCAGTATATAGTACAAAGTAGTGGTAAAGGTCAGATGTGGCAGAGATTCAATTACACTGCAGGGAAACCTATAAAGTGGAACCAATGTACAGTATGTGACCGCACCACTCACTGTCGAGCAGCATGATTCGACTTGAGTGGAGCAACAGCTCCACATTTACACAAAAAAAAAAAACTTCTCTGTGCAGTGCCAGCTTCAGAGAGAATTTTGTGTCTAGCATCTCAGCTCACATCAGGGATTACAGTGGTGCGCA
The DNA here is from genome assembly GCF_009819705.1 of Hippoglossus hippoglossus. Lineage (NCBI taxonomy): Eukaryota > Metazoa > Chordata > Actinopteri > Pleuronectiformes > Pleuronectidae > Hippoglossus > Hippoglossus hippoglossus. The sequence goes on along the minus strand of NC_047162.1, from coordinate 9,791,758 downwards.
GTCACAGTAACCAGAGATATATGGGTAGATGGATAAATAGCGGGTCGCTGAATGGATCAGTCGGATGGCTGGATGGACAGATCAGTCTGTCGGATGGATGGATGGATGGGACAACGGTCAGTTGGATGAATGGATAGGATGATTGGTCGGTCAATAGATATCGACAACAGTAGGCCGGATTGGTCAGTCGGATGTATGGTTGGACGGATGTTCGGTCGGATGGATGGATAGATGATAGGCGGATGAATGGATACGCCAATTATGTTGTCATAGCATGAATTAATGATGGTTTCTGTGCGACGATGGAAGCACTAAAAACAAACATTGGAAAAGGCTGTCGGGAGATTGCCACGCTTACAATCTCATATCTGCACTTCACACAAAATAAAGAAATTATGAAGGGTAAATACAAAAATGTACGTGGGACACCGGCAGGCAGATAGGAGGAAATGACAGATCATGGCCTTGCAAAAGAGACAGAGATGACACATTTATCTTGAGCTCTTAAATAAATAAGAGTTGTGGCTGAAAGGAAACAAGCACTATGGGCCCGGACCTCTCTGCACTGCAGTGGCAAAAGTTCCATTTTCCGCTCTCCGATTATTCTCATGTGACAGCACAGAAACCTCATCAGCTTTGAGAAACAAATGCCAGACCTTGTTTTGTTTTTTTCATCATATCATTTCTCTGCACAGAAGTTCTGATCTGGAGCATTGTCACGTCTCAGCACTGCGCCCTGATCTTATCACTTACCACTGCTTTAGGACAATACACAACAGTGCAGATTAGCAGAGTAAGGAAGAAAAAATATTTCAAATTAATCAGGAGTTTAGCGGCAAAGAGTTTCAATTTAATCTCCCAAAGGAGGAGGCTTCATGTACCTCATTGAAGCATGTCAGAGTTCAGGGTTTTAAGGGATTGTGGCACAGGCTTACCGCGTCTGGACAGCGACAGTTATTGAGTGCACTCGTCCTTGGGGTCGGACAAGGGCTTACGTGCTAGTGATGAGTGTGACAATGGCAGTTGTCCCTGATGGTGTCCTATAGCGTTTGATTTTTTTGCAAAGGAAATGAAAAGGACACAAAGTGAGGGAAGGAAGTAGCAGGGAATCACGGATTTAACTAATGCTGAAACGATTAGCAGCCATTGAATTCAGTTAGAGTTTAGCAGGATTAGTGAATCAATCAGATAGCCAGTGGACGGGAAATGAGTGTTTAGAAATTTTGATGAATTCATTAAACGTTTAAGCCATTTGGTTCCCAGGTTTCAGTGACGTCAGGTGGGAGGACTTTCTGCCTTTTTCCTTTTTCATATTGCTGCTGAATTGACATATTTTTTTCCTGTTTGGTTTACTTGAACAAAAGAAGCAATCTGGACACGTAACCCTTTTTTACTATATTAAAAAAAAATGATGTGCACTAATTGTAGTGTTTTTTATCATTTCTTTCTTGTTTAGTTAAATCATGTCCACATTTTTGACACATTCTTCTCAGGTACTTATTCAGGTGTTTTGCACCCAGTGGTCTCTAACCAGTATAAAAATATGGTTTGCCCCCAAGTCACCGCCCTTGGTGTGAGCTTTTGCCCCACATGAGAAATTGAAGCATCTCTAGGTCGTAAGATTGATCGATAGCAGACCTCATTTTCGCCTCGCAGTCAGGAAGCAACCGCTCGGCGGCACCGCTGCTTGTGTTGATTAAGATACAACATTCATGCATATTTTGGTCATTATATGCTCACAGCCTCGGCGGCATTATCCGCTGCTGCTCGGCGGCTGTGAAGGACATAGTTCTGAATATTTGTTACCCCGTGTTATCAGAATTCTGCTCGTGTCAGTCCATCAGGTTAATTAATTCGGGAGGGCGATGAAAGGGCCCTCTCCATATGTTCCCTTGTACGAGCAAATGTAACCAAACATGGTTCAGGTTGCACGGCACAGATTCACTCCTGCTGTTGAATGTAGCAAATCAAAATGAGAAATTCGACACAGTCGGTTATAACATGAAATGACCCATGCATTTTTACTTTTGCTTATTCTGATGATATAACCTTGTTTGACATTTACATTGAGTGGGTTCTTTTGAGTGTTCATGCTCCAATATGCATTAACATAACTCTGGACCTAAACGTACAGTATATACCTGTGACTTTCATTGTAGCTTAGGGGATTTGAAAATGAATGACACCTAATGCAGTGCCTGTTCTTAACATGCCTGTTTCATACACCACATCTGGGATCTCATTCTATAATACTCCCCTGCTTTGAATGATTGAGGTTTTCCAAGCTGCAGCCTGGTCTCCAGAGGAATCATGCTTGGACCCATGGATGTATTATTTTGGATGTAGCCATCTTTGAGAGATGCCGTTATTATAATCTACAAAGTTCACTTTTTTCATCTCAATTTATTAAAGGAGACATATTTTATTCATATTCAAGTTCAAAATTTTCAGTTCAGGATGTTAAGAAAACACATGGCTTTCCTCATTGTCCAGTTCTGCAGCTTCTTTTTTCAGCCTCTGTCTGAAACGCATGGTTTTAGCTCAGATTTCATTTTCAGTTAAGCCAAGTCCGCTCAGATTGGCCAGCTTCCAGAGCATGTAGGAAAATATCAGCCTCTCTCTCAAGCTTTACTTGGCTTTGCTATGGGGCGTATCAAACTAGACGCTACGCGTAGATCGTGCAAATATGTGGTACCATCATGTCACATGAAATTTCTGTGTCATAACCTTAAATATCTTCTTTAATATGGAGCGTGTTGAGTTGAAATTACAATTGTCACTGTGCCTGCCTGGGCCCCCAGGAACACGCCTGCCAAGTGGCTGGGCTGAATGCTTCTTGAGATCGATGAATAACATGCATATATACATATAGAAAGATTTCTCACTATAACGTGATGGAGCCTTGTCCATGGTCAGGAAAATTTACTATCATGCCAGTTTGCTAGTCAGAGGTAGAACCATTCATCATCGTGCTGCGTTGGACAACAGACCTGCCTGTTCCTGCAGAAATCACTGATAACACCCTCTCCCCTCTGCCTTGCTTCTCATTCCACACACTCCTCTGGGTTCACTTGCTAAACCTGTAATGTCCACCCTCTTTCGACCACATGAACTTGGAGATGATTATTGAAGTTGTACAGATTCACACTCACAACTCCTTTTTTTTTTTACTTTTGTGCAACTCAATGTTTCACTTCATTGCCCGTCTCCTCTCACCATTGTCCTCTCGCTTTAGTTTCTTTCTCTTACAAGTGAGAATGAGAACTTTGACTCAGACGTGTTTAACTTGGTTGCACGCACGCAATTACCCGCCAGTGAAAGTAATTGAACCAAACAGTGCATTTCCTCCAACGTGATTGCAGCTCCGGCTAAAGACCTTAAATAATATCTTTTTATGTTTTCCTTTGCGCTGCCACAGTATTACTCAATCACTTTGTCACTAAATTATACAGTCAAAGAATGACTGTCTCTTCACATTATCCATGCATTCATCTCCTGTACCTGTTCAGCTGAAGGTCTGAGCCTATCCCAGGATATATTGGACAGGCCCACGAGTCTAAAACAGTCCTTCTCACTTGTTGGAGGATTAAAACGGAGCTGTGGGTGCAAAAAATATTATCAGTATAAATGCATGCACACATGCACACACACATTTCTATGTGTAATTTGTCTGTTTGTCTTTGAAAGCCAGGGAGGGGGACTGATCCTTGGGGCTTCGCATTTTCAGGTAAAGGATTTTTGCTGGCTCTGCAGAAGGCACACAGTCATGATTGAGTGGTTTTCCTCGGATCAATAATCCTGGACTATGCGGTATCAAGGACAACAACAGATTCCTAGATCTCCGCCATCCCTCTCCACCTACTGCATCAAGCCCCTTTTTGTCGTGGAGACAGGGTTCCGTGGCTAAATGACGGACACGATGCACGGTCACGATTAAGCACTACACCCGGAGAGTCGAGGCAACAGTGGTGAAGCAAGTTCTCATTAGTCACCCATTCTCCATTCCGCTTTCTTGCCTGGAGCTACTCTCACAGCACATGCTTGGAATATATTCACACCTCACGCACACACCCGTGCAGATGCTCCAAATTCAAAATCAGACATATAACTGAGCTAAATTTGATTTGATTTTAATGACATGTTTTATGAGACTACTGGACATCTAAATAATTACACAGAGCTCCATCTTAATACACTTATTTGTAATCTGCTTGGGTGAAGCTGATCTTCCTGACTATAGCTAACTGAGTGGTCGGGATGGATTTTATACAAGCAGCGTGGGAGGTTTACGTATTATCAAACTGCCTTTGTGGCCTCCAGTTCATCTGCTTGCTTGTTTATCTGTTTATCCCTTGCCATTACTGTAATTAGGTCTTTGTACTGGAAGTCACAGCAGTCATAACAAGAGCTCAGAACAGCATGTGAAGACAGAATGATGGTAAATCGGACAAAAGCAAAATGGACTATGTGCACAGCACAGTCTCTGAAGAGAAATAAGTCAGAGCCCTGGCAGCGGTGAATGCTGTAATTGCTCCCTTCAAAGAGCCCCTGCTTTGCCAGGACACAATGGAATGACCTTTTTGTGATTGCAAACCTCTATTAGTAGTGAACCACAGTGGTCAAAGCCACGGCCTTCTCCTTTACCCTGTCCAGTGCCGTGTCATTCCAATTATGTAATTCAAGTGTTTTTACAGCATCGCCATTTTCTCATTTATTTTAAAGGGGGCAGCAATCTGGGTTATTTCAATGGAAACAAGATTGGGTTTTGTTTTTGTTTTGTTTCGCTCCTTGCTGTTCATGCTGTGTCCTTGCTCCTGGTGCAGAGGAACAACACTGCCCCGGCCATCGGGACGGATATTCACCATCTGGCTCGTTTTTGAGAGAGTGGCTCGTCTTTGAGGGAGTGACAGCTTTCGACGTGGTTGTCTGAATTTCTAATTTGCTGTGGAGGTCCTTGTGTGACGTGATGGTCCACAGGAAGTGCAATTTCAATGCATAACTTTAGCATTTGCTGTGGGAACGTTTGCCCGCTCTGTGTTTAGAGACAATATACATGAGTTATTGTTTAAGCACTTATTCTGACTCCAGAATTAATGACCCATTACAAAGATTTACTTTACTAGCAGATAAAATAAACTCTCTGATTATACCCTCTTTTAATATTTGTCTGCAAAAGCAACTGCACAAACACAAAAGACCTGTTCACATGCTAACAACAACCTTCATAATTAGGACAAATGACAGTAATCATATTGTAAAAACTATCACTAATTATTCCTATATAACAAAGAAACCATCTATATTATTATTATTATTGTCAGTTTTAATGAGGTGTTTTAGCAGGGTTAAGGCAGTGTTACTTTTTCCATTGTCGCCACCAATTTTACCAGCCGGTGAAACCATTCAAGAGCCAATATGCTAAGAATGTTCCGACATTAAGTTTGCCAACATGCTTTGGACAACACTGAACACCAGATGTCTCCTGCACAAACTGCTAAATCAATGAACAGTGCAGTTACTGAGGTGGTTGTGAAGAGGAACTTTCTCAATTTCTCAAGACTTCAGCTGACTTAACAAGATAGACCAAGCTACATTTTGTAAGAAGACCTTGCTTCTCAGTACAGGTGCTGCGTCCCTCAAAGTCCACATTCCGAGAGTGAGTATGTCAACAAAAGTGTCGTAGAGACCTCTCATGCAGCTGAGAAACTCAGAGTTGTTTCCAGAATCTGAAGGACAGCAGTGTTTTGTCCTCAGACCTTGACGTTCCAAAATCCATTCTTCTGCGGTTCATTTATTATGCTTTCTACACACCAGACCACTAAGCAAATTCACTCAGATATAGAGTGTATATGCAGTGCAAACAATTTGAAGGGAGGAAGGAGGGGGGATGGCTGGGTATGTCCTTAAGAGATCCGAAAAATTTAAAATACAATAGATGGCAGCAAATACTAGTACAAAGGATTTTTCTTATGACCTTGTGATTAATTATTTTTTTATTTATTCATGTTGCAGACAAATACATTTCAAAACTAGAATGGAAGAGCAAGTGGGAAAAAAATGGGATCCGCCCCCCCGATCTGGATTCAGACCAAAAACGTAATGGGCTCTTTCCTGACCCAAATCGTATCCTTCCACCAAGTTTGGTGTCAGTTGTTTTTGTGTTATCTCGCTTGCAAAGAAACATAACAAAATCACAAACCAACAAACACACAAAGGTGAAAACATACGTCAATAATAATATGTTGGCTTATCTGCACTTAGCTACATACATTAATATAATACGCACAGTAGTGTCACCATCCCAAACATAGTGTGCAAAACTGCATAAATCGACAACCCCAAACAATAATCCACTTACATGACTTAAGAGCCTATTTCGGTTATGCAGAGAGAATTTCATAAATTCAACTGGTGGCAGACTGACGCCAAGAGCTATAAACAGAGCCGCACAAGAAACCAGTGATGAGTCTAATTATAAATGTGTATGAGCTCAGTAGGATCAAAATAACTGCACAACCTTTCACCCCCGCAGAATGATCCATTTCACATGATAAACATCAGATTTTTTTTTCGAAATGTCAAAATAATGGCACGCTGATCATTATCTGATCAGTGGACCGACAGCATGATAGCATTAAATATCCATCTGCCAATCTCACAGCCCATCAGACTGTCAGCCGGCCACCCTCTCGGAAAAGTCCGGCAGGTGCTTCGGCAGGTGCTTCGGTTCGAGCCAGGAAAAAGCCGACTATCCATACGCGGTGCAAACTTCTCAAAGTCAGATATGTCATGAAAGTTCAATTAGGTTGTCCCAGTCCAGCAGCTTCTCCTAATGCTGCTGAGAAATGGGGATGGACGGTGCATCATTTGGGGCATCAGAGTTGCAGCGTGTCCAATTGGTATGCAAACATTGTAATGCACACAGTATGGTAGCCAGGACAGAGAGAAGAATTTGATTCAAATTGGCAGGTTTTTTTTGCTTTGCAGACGGTTAAGGATATGCACAAAACCAGGGTAAAAGCACAGCGGCACAATAGTGTGAGGATTCATCTCTGGACATTTGAAGAATTTAGCAACAGCATAAGTTGTTGGGAGAAAAAAAATAAATGCTTTGGGGGGCCGTCATTCTTGCTTTTCTTCTCTGTGGCATGTTCAAAAAACTGACAATGCAATCTAACACAACAGATGGAGTGAAGTAGTGATGCAAACCCAAACTACGCAAATGAATTATTCCATGTGGTGAGAATTTATTAAATCATCTCTGACCACACTCAGGCAAGCTGGGACAGGAGCCTGCTCTCCCTCTGTGGTGATAGCAAATGTGAAACCCCTGCCCTTTGTCAGCAACTTACACGAGACACATGCCAGATCGAGTGCAAACCCACTTGCAACGTTAAACGCCTGCTCTGGCAGTTTAACTCATGTAAAACTGTGCCACTACAGAAAGTAATACACTAAGTAAATGTATTTACAACCTGCCTGGGAAACATCATTGAATTACATGTTCTGTTTTCGTGATTACTGACTTGAATTGCAAGCTGTCACCATTTCATGTACAGAAACATAAACTATCCTGACACACGCTGCTCTTAGTGCTCACAAATATTGCTGCTCTGCTGATAAAAGCTTCACAATCGTATTGAAATCTCAAACCACAATCTTTCTCTAAACCTAATAAAGATTAAGTTAGTCCCCAAACCTAACCACGGCCATGTCACATGATAAGAGTTGATTATTTATACTTAAACATTGAAACAAAGTTTATCTGTGGCACACCTATCCTATCTAACTCACACACTAATTAAGGAAATGCTCCTTATTGGTCCTACGGAACGATTGGGACGAGTGACCCCTTCAGTTTGAAGAACAACCTCAACGATCGGGAAAAATCCAGGGCTTTGACCACATGACCACTTTATTTGAAAAAGGACGAGGAGCTAAGACACTTCTTTGTGATCTTGGGTTTCAGTTCTTTTTGGAAACCAAATGCTCCCTGACATGAAATGACCTTAAAACTCGGCGCCTTAGAAAAACACAGCAGCTAATCAGTGTGCACTCGGCTAGTTTATTTCCTCATTGGGGATGGGAGGTTCACAGCAGGAGGGCGACATGCCTTCTGAAACTCAATCAGCCCAGATCAAATCAGCCCAGTTCAATTTCCATGTTTCCAGTGAAAACTAGATAGCCAGCGCATATCTTATACCCAGAGCAAAGTTGCACCAAGCGGGATGCGGATATCTTAACTTTCAAACTGAAACCATTGCCTGTCCAGCACCAGAATAACATGTGGGCCCATCTGATCACCCAGTGGTGGGTTGGTCTTAAAATGAGGTGTGGTCATGCACACTGTGGATATTTTGTATCACTATCTGAAGGCTTTAGAAATCAATTGCACTTTCGACCAAAAAAAACTGTCTGAAGTCCCTATTTAACTGTTCATTTAAGGATGCATTATCAAGACAGTAATATGCGACTACATGCAGGGACCCACAATGTGCCAACTCACACAGATGGCCTCCTACTGCTCAAAGTGAGAGCATTTCCCTTGCAAAAAAAGCATTTTCTTTCACTGCCTGGGAAAAAACTTATAACAACAATCTGCCGAGCTGCAAGCTCACCTGGATCTCAAAGGGAATGGGGGATGGCACTCCGAGTAGTCTATTGCATGCTAAGCAGAAAAAACAGCCCTGATTGATTGAGACACTAAGTAGAACTCTTTTGAACTTTCTTGCTCAGCGGAGATACCTTTTTTCTACCATTAAATTAGCCAAAAGTGGTTTTGGACGTGCCCTAAATGCACTTGCCCTGCACACTTAGGATCATACACCTGTTATAGTAGGACCCAGACATGGTGTACACAATGTTTTGTGCCTAAAAGGACTTTCTTGTGGTCTTCAACATTTCCCTCCATTCACCACTGGATTGTGTAGCTTGCTTCCTCCTTTGCGCCTCTTCATATTCGTGTTGCTTTTTGACAAACACATTTGGAGTCCCACCATGTATCTACAACTCCGGAAAGCATAATGTTCCAGAGTCAGGGAGGGGTGATAAATGAAGAAAAGGTTGAATATTGATCTCTATCAAAATCAACCGTGAACTACTCACAGGAACGAGAGATTGGGGTCTTGTATTGGCCGTCACAGTGCCCAGACTTTAACATTACTGAATATCTTTGGATGTATTTCAAACGTGCCGTGCATTAAAAAAAGAAGTAGGAGTATTTCTGAGCTAGAGACATTATGCAGGGGATGATGGAAGAAAAAAAACGAAGCAACAGAGGATTGGTGGCAAGGAGAAACTACAAGGCTGTGGCTTATTGTAGGTGTTTCTAAGTATGCGGTGTTCAGTAACCATTCCCTTCAAGGGCACTTTTCACTTAGAAGATCCACAAAATCAACAAATCATACCATTAGTCCAAGGAGACCAAACTTTTATATAAATAGATATTTCATTTCCGGAGCTCCTGCGTATCTGAATTTGTATCATGTCTGCTTTCTTTGTATGCCTTCCTTTTTGCCGCTGCTGCTTATGTGTACTCAGTGCATTTTACATCAGTGGATTTACTCCAAATAGCACAGCTCCCCCCCTGCTGCCAGTCACCTCCCTCTATTTTCTGCGCGTTACGTGAGTAGCATTGATGCAACATCCCCAGACACTACCCCTGGGTTTCTTATTCCGGAGGTATAGGGCCTCTAAGTAGCCATCTATCAGAAAATCAGTACCCCAAAACCAGCTCTAATTGTGCTCAGACTCTTGTGGCCACTGCCAGCGCTGCATCAGATTAAATGTGTATGACCAACCCATTAAATTCCAATCCATTGTTTGGCGAGTGCCTGTAGCCCCGCTGAACGTCGGAGTTGCTTGTTTTCGAACCCTTCACCCCTCCTTTGTTACTTTCCGTCTCCCCACTCGAACTTTTTCTCCAACCCCCTTTCTTTTTTTGCCTCCGCTTTGAGCTTGGATGCATAAAAGCTGGGCAGCTAGCCAGCCCCAGCCACACTGTAGGACATGCTTGTTTGTCATGGGTGCCTCTCTCATGGGCACAGGGAAGACAGCAGACTGTGTTGCTCTGGGCAACACAGCCCTCCTCGGTTATGGTGACTTGAGTCGATGGGTACATCCGTCTTTATGTCTGTCATAAGTGCTTTCAAGAGCCATTAGAGATGCCCATGGCTGCACTAACAGATTAATCAGGTTTACCTCTTAAACTGAATTAAAGTCGTTATTAAAAATGCAGGCTTAGTGGTCAACTGCACCAATACAATATAGCTGAATGCCAATCAAATAATAAAAAATAATAATGGCGCTGGTAAGACGATAGGGTATTGTGTACGATTCTTTTCTTTTTTTCTATTTTGGATTCATCACGTCTAGTGCAGTGTCTGTCCTCAACCTGCCTGTTTGGAAATGGCTGCTCGTTTGGCCCGTGGTGATGCTGGTTGCAGATTTGTTTTTGAAACTCTAAAGGTGACCTGCAGTAATTGAGCCGTGGTGAGTAACGACTGGCTGCTGGACTCAGCCCGCAGAGCCCTGAAGCTTCGCCACCCCTGTCGCACAAAGAGCTGTGTATTCAAAGTTCAGTGAAGCTCGAATCAGTTGTTGTTGTAATCGTCAACGAAATTCAATGGGACCTTGACAACACACATGCCAAGTGTAAATTCATTACGTTAAACGGTTCTCGAGCTATTTAAGCCACAGACGGACAGAGATTTCTGGAATTAGATTAGATACCAGGTATTTTTTTATCATTTGCTTTTTATTTATTTTACAGTCAATACATTACCTTTCCTCCTGTGATAATGATTTACCTCTACAGGAGAAAAATAAAGACTGATCGATGGATTTGGCTTTTCAAGGTCATACAGCTCACAATACTCTCACACGCATATTACACATTCAGCACAAGCAGCAACGTGGACATCCCTTGGTTGTCCTCATTTATTTACTATTGGCCAATATTTGTTTTCCTCAACTTTCAACTCTGCTTTGCGCCAATGACTCATGGAAGAAAGAAAAGAAAAAAAATCCATGTGTTTCTCAGCTTTTTTGTTTTGCCATTTCACACTGGCAGGTAACATACACTCAGCATGTCTGAGCATGTTTGCTGGAAATGGCTGCCTGTACAGCGAGTCGATAAGACCCGATAGGGAACAACCTTGCAGTCTGAGTATACAAGAGGAAAAAAAACAAAGCAATCAGCGACAAAAAGCTGAGAGTCGGTTCTCTGTATAGGTTTTGCAAGCAACCTTTCTGCATAGCACAGATACGTTAACTACAAAGACGTTTATTTAATGTTAATATCGCTTAATGGAACTTTAATTACACCTCTCCTCCGCCACTCATTCTTAATGTGACTGTTGATCACTCTGCCGGGCTCTGCACACCAATATTCCAGATCTTTGTAGATCTCAGTGCATCGTAAAGCTCTACCTTTCCTTATCCAAAAATTTAAAACACACAAGATACAATGTCAAGGCATGTTTGGATGGTATGATATAATCAAATATGTATACGGAGTCTTCCCACAGTCCTACAGTTTAGCATTTTCTGTAAGTTACTCCGTTGTGTATTAGGGGAGGTAAATAAATGAATGAAGAGACCATACTCTACAAAAGTTTGAGAGATCTCTAGTTTAAGATACTTTTTCTACTTGTACTTTTTCAGATTTCCCCTAAGAATGATTCCCTAGAGCCCTGAGCCAGGAAACAACCATGATAACGTGCTCCATGCATCTAGCTTTTCCATTTTCAAGCCCAGTATCCAAATAAGTATTACTTTGTCAAAGAGCAGCCGCCACACAGACCCAGACATATTTTTCTTTAGCTCCTTCCTCGAGCTTATACTCTGGGATCTCAAGGAGCGCTTATGCAGTTTTTCCCTGCGGGTGATTGGCCGACGCTGGCACGGCCTCTCACTCGGTGTTTACTGGAAATGTGAAAAATTAGAAAAATGAATGCGTATCAGGTACCTGAACAAACATCTTCTAATTGTAGAGCAACTGACTCGACTCCAATCCCTCCAACCTGTTAGTGGAGTCGACCTTTGTTGCAGTCTGCCTTCAGTTGTTGCAACAGGGGTAATTTTGCTCAAATAAGTACTACATAATAGAGCACCGCAGGGAGAGCATTTTTTGTAGGCCAACCTGGGAGTTAGCTTCACCCTGGTTCCCTCGACAAAAATGCAAATGGGACTTTTCCTTTGGCTTTTGAATTATTGCACATAAAAAGGTCGGTGACAAGCTGAATGATAATTACACCTATACGCAGCATTAGGATTTTTGGAATCCGACAGACAATTACCAGAGGAATAGAGCGAAGATTAGGCAATAAACAAACACCACCACGGTCACATGGCTTCATCGTCACCACCACTAAGGTATTCTTACTGTTTTATGTTGTTAAATAAAACTTGAAAATGTCCGGAGCCCATCGCAACTGCAGAAAAACCCACTGAGAACACCAATCAACTGTCAGATCAGCAAACCCAAGTATTAAAATACAAAGTTATTTCTGTGTTTTTAGGACTCATCAAAATACCAGAACCACATAATTACACAATTAATAATAAGAGCTACATAAATCAGTATTCAAGTGCGAATGAAGGAAAATTAAAAAAAGGTCAAATTGACTTAGTGTGTGTATGTATGCGAGTCATTTGTATGCAGTGTGGTCTCTATGGTAAATGGACTGTATCCATATAGCGTTTTTCCAGTATCATCAACCACTCGAAATGCTTAAGAGTCACATTCACCCAATCACATAGTTTCATACAGCGTTTTCTATATGCAACATTTTCTATACACCGTCGGCACAGTCGTCAGGGGCACTTTGGAGTTCAGTGTCTTGCCCGAGGACACTCCAGAATGCAGACTGAACCTTCAACTTTAGTGGATGACCCTCTCTACATCCACAGCCGCCCATTATACAGTTTCACTTGGAGGACATACTGTGTGCATGCTATTGTACAAGGCATCTATGGGTCCAAGTGTACAAATGTTGCTTGATGCGACCGAGTGTAAAGTCAAACTGAACCAACATGTTTGCGCAGCAATATTCGGTGAATACATTACACACAGATAATAAAAATCCGGAGTCAATGGAAATACCATTTATACCGACCTATTACACTTGAGAATACAAGCAGACAAGACGCTTTCTGAAGTGCTGCGCGGCGAACAGCGCAACAAGAGATGTCGGGAATAAAGCAGTGGGCTCTGCGGTTCTTGATTAGCACGTTGTAAAATACATAAGCATGAAGGACCAGATAAACAGAAGGAACCTCTTAACCAAGGTGTGCACTCAGTCCTTCCAAAGACATTTCTCAGCATTATCGATTCATTCCCCGCTCGGCGAACTGAATTACATTCGATCCAATTTGGTTTCCCACCTTTTCTCCTCCGCAGGACAGCAGACTTATTTTCATGAAGTTGCAATTGAGGTATAGTATAGGGAGAGGCGGGAGAACAGAGGAGGGGATGTTAGACAGGGCCACAGCGCCAATAACCGAATCATGGCTGCTGCCAATTTGTACTTTTATATAACCTTGTCAAATAGGGGGGGGGGGAATAACTGTTTTAAATTAGCATAATATTGCAGAGATACAAACTGTGAGCATATGATAAACTGGTAGTAGTAGTTAGTGCTTTAGCTACATGCCATACTGTTTGTATTGCAAGAGACCCTGTTTTCAAACACTAATGGTTGTCCCTGGTGGGACAGACCTTTAAATTAGAGACATTTGTAGTTGGAAAACAAACTCCGGGCATCCACTTCCTCAATCACACAGGTCACCCGTGACTCACCAGCACTCAAAATATTCCAGTTGGCCCATTCAAGTCTAATATTTTGTATAATAAAACACTTCAGAATCACTGCTATAGGACAGCCCAACTGTATTATAATGATGTGTGGTCGCTCCTGCCACGTTTCCCTCTTTTCCCGCAGAACACATCTGGTAAAGCCAGGGGCTGCTGACAGGACAGCGGGCTTATTAATGATCACGTTCAGCAGGTGTCCCATCGTACTGTATCCTCTGACCTTTCCCTCTGAAGAAAACAGTCGATGGACTGCAACAGCGCCCAGTCAGATGCCCTTTCTCCTCCTCCTTATATGCCCCTGTCAACCATGTTAGAAAACCCAAACAGGCTCAAGCAGCGGAGGAAAGGAAATAAATGTCACTTCCGAAGCCTTCTTCATTTGACTGTGGGGTTTTAAAAGTTGGCTGTTTTGTCTATTTGAAGTGCGTCGTTATTTTCTAAGAAAAAGCAGGCTGTTAAGAATGTAATGCGGAGAGAGCATTGGATTCTCTCTTTTTTGTGTCTTCCTTGTTTTTTGTTTTTTTCTCCCTTATCCTTCCCTGCAGAGACGCTTTTTCAAAATGCTGCATTCTGTGCTTTATGTCATACAATTATGCACAAATATGGGTCAACATTTCCCTGGGATGAGAACTCAAAATTGATTACATATCTTGACAAGCACTTCAGCTATGCCATTATCAAATATCGCCGAGAATCCCTAAGCAGTGCTTAAGGGAGCCTGAATAAATTCGCCCTTCATTTTTTTCAGACAGTCAAATGAGTTAGCTATCCCCACATCACCTTTATTCCATGCAGGAGAAAAAACAAATTAGTGACAGGTCTTAACGAAGCCTCATCTGTTTTGTACCTGTATGAAAAGTGAGGTGTTATCTAACACCCCCAGCTCCCGACTGAGGAGCTTCGCATTACCCATTTTCTTGTGCTGTGTGTTCAGAGGAGATATCACGGGGAGCCACTAGCCCTATACCGCTTCTGTCTTTGCTCCTGTTTGAAGCTCCTGACAGGCTACATAGCCCGAATCTTCCCTCTGGGAAACCAGCAGGACATTCCTCAGATAGAGACCCTATAAAGGGTTCCAGTGGTTAGAGCAAAGAGTAAGAGCAGGAGCTATTTATGTTCCCATGTAACTCAGGGCAATACAGGGCAATTAGCTTTCCTATTTTAAGGATCACTATTGTCTTGCAAACACCTTTTTTTGATTTAGTTTCTGAATTGTCCCATTATAACCTTGAATATTTTATTTTATCAAAAACGTCATTATGTGATTCTTTGTAGGTACTCGACTCTCCTGTATCACACATTTACTTTTTTCCCTGCTGTAATTTATAACTTTAAACATAGATTGGATGTAATGTTAATAGCAGTGGCCACATCTGTGCTTTTCATGCTGGATTTATGAAAAGCAATCTGGAGTCAGTCTCCGCTGTCAATCAAGACGTTTCAAGCCCTTTGATATAACTAGTTTAAACCAAATTGTCACAAAAAATGAATAATTTGAACTACCTTTGAGCAATAAAAACTACCTAAAATGAAAAAATGTATATAATGTGTACTTTGACTGTTTAATTTGGTCCATGCCCCATCCATCAACAAGGAGGAGGCAGGATTTATACTGTACCTATGCTGCAGCCAGCCACCAGGTGACAATCTAGATGCCTTGTTTTTACTTTTAGGGATCAGTCATGTCGTCCATCTTCACGTACAGTATATGGTTGCAACAACGACTAAATTATGTAATGTTTCAAGTGTCAAACACAGAGATACAGCACTGGTAGAGATAAACAATGCTGAAAACACAGCAGCCATGTTTGAAGCACACTTGCTGATTTACTGTACTTTCCTCACACAAACTGTGGCCTCATCATTTACCAGGTCAAAACAACACTAAGTTGGAACATTTCAAGTTTCACAACTGTGTTTGCTGTAGTGTCTCTGCATGCATTGCATTGTACTGTAATGTGCTCTTGTTATCTACCCGCCCCATGTATGTGCATCGCTGTCCTGAGGGAGCCCACACGGAGCCTGTCATCCAATTAGGACTAAATCTGATTTCACTAAAAGGCTCCATCATTTAGGAGGTCTTTTAGGGAGCAGGCACTGAGATGCATTACAGCTGGTGGATTGTTTGCATTCATTTTCACAGCAGTTAGCACATTCTGCTTCAGCTCTTAAGCAAATCCCTTATTGCCTCATCCTTACTAGAAGCAGCTGGCAGATAGTGACAGATAGGTCTAAAGTCAGAACGTCATGCACTTCACATAATACATGAGGGGCTGGTTAAAATCATAAGACGCAACTCAGTGTAAAACAATAGCTCTAAAACAGATTTGGACCTTATAGTGTGAGAGTTGCTAACCTATTACTTATTTTGTATCTTACACCTTAAAATGGCAAATCCCAACATCATGAGGTACTTTGTAATTGTTTCACAGAACATATCAGTGTAAGGTGAGTGGGAATATCTGATGTGGACACGGGATTGTTGTTTAAACGGTTCAGGAAAAAAGTGTGAGGTTCAGGGTAGAGGCTGAGATGGTGGATGGGTGTTTGATTGTGTTCTAGGCTGGAAACAAGCATTGGCTGTAGCTTTTATAAACTGGGTTTCTTTCCACCCACAGTGTTCCAGGTACAGTTTGCTGAGCCTGATTTTGCAACAGGGAGCTTCAATTTAATTCTGCCGCCTCAGAAAATACTCATATGCGTTGTGTTAACTCTTGACTTGGGCGTTTCTGAGATTATCGAGTAAAATCCCTGTTGTAACGCTTTGGACATACAACACAACTTTCCTGCTAACATGCCATCATGTCGTGATAGCCTGCTATTGTGTTGCATCAACACTTGACGGTGGGTGTGCCAAAGATCGACAACAGTTGTCACGACTACAATCCCCGTTTCATGCTTTGGACACACAATATAACTATCGAGCAGTACAGTGCTAAGGAGAAGTACACGAAAAAAAAACGCAACCAGATGAACATACACCAGGTTTAACCAGCAGCCTCTGCCCATACTTTCTCTATAACATGATTAGTTTGTCGAGCGCC
Organism: Hippoglossus hippoglossus; assembly: GCF_009819705.1. Classification (NCBI taxonomy): domain Eukaryota; kingdom Metazoa; phylum Chordata; class Actinopteri; order Pleuronectiformes; family Pleuronectidae; genus Hippoglossus; species Hippoglossus hippoglossus. Next base: position 9,774,898 of record NC_047162.1, on the reverse strand, counting down.
TGCACTTGTTTTCTTTAAACACTATTTGATTGGCTGGTGCCTCCATTGCCGCATTGAAAAGTTGAACTTTAGTTTGGCAGTTGGAGAACGTATGATCACCCCACTCAAAGGGAATTAAAAGTATATTATCTGCAAGTCCTGCTCTGCTAATCTTTTTTGACAAATGTATATGTTTTAAAATGAATGAAAATATTTAATTAAAATCTTTAAAAGTCAATTTTTTGGAGAAATTATAGCTCAAAGGCAGTGCTTTATTATATATGTAGTGGAAGTTGTAGCTTCCTAAATGTTGTTTAAAGGCTGCTTTGACCTCAGGATCTGTTGGTGCGGTGGCAGCTTATCTAACAACTGAGCTACAGCATCTCTCAGGGTAAAGGGTTTAGCACAAGCTTTAAGTTTTTCTGAGGATAGTCTGCTGATGGCAAAACTCTGCGTCAAGCGCTTTGGGAAGCATCTTTATCAACCGACAGAAAACTCGTCGTTACTGAGACCCACCACAGTTCTTTTTGAGGAAACCGCATTAGCCATTGATCTGATGTTCTTCACAGGCACACCGACCTGGACAACCACACACTTTCCTGAGAAACAGAGACTTGAAGAGAAATGAAAGCCCTCATTCAGACAGTATCTCCCCAAACATTCTAACTTTGTAGCTCAGGATTTGGATTCGGAATCTTTAATATAAAAAGGAGAAACAGAAGAAAAGTTCAGCCTTCAATTTGTTTGACAGTCATCGTCCCATCAAATATTAAATAAAGCTCTTGTGGGTTAGGTTTCCAAGTACCATGAGAAAGGAGACTTGTGGGAGAACTTGTAGAGACGTATAATTTTTGTGTGAAATATGATTTTTTTATTACTTTCTTTCTAAGTCTTAAATCATCCCGCTATGATCTCACACTCTGGCCATCCATAGACTGGAGCAAAAAATAGTGAGAACAAATTTAAGTAAATATCTCCAGTGACTGAAACACTTATAACTTGCAAAGAAGAGAACAGAATGTCTACACAAGGCAAAAGATTTCAAAGACAGAATGTGGGATTAGTGTGAAAAGTGATGTCTTAAAAAAACAGGAAGTAAATCGGAGAACATCTCACACACACACCCCCACCCTCCACTGGTAAACAACCTGCCGAATTCTCCCTGTTGGGAAAGTGGTAGAACATGTAAATGATCACCTGTTAAGACAAACGAGGTCACATGTGAGAAGTCTATTATTTCTTAGTATTTATATCTTGCTTAATGGTTTCTACTTCCTATTTATGCATCAGTGTGACTGAGCAGAGGCTGGAGAGACAGCCTGACATGACGCCCTTCTGACAGCACCCCATCGCACACTGTCTGGTGAGAGAGAGCATATCCATCTACCACTCCTCCTTGATTTTATATTGTAAGAAACTTTTCACACATTTGCAGAGCTGTCTTCATCTACAGCATCCTGCTTGTCTGCTTTCAAGTCTTTTGACCAGTCGGTGCTCTCACTACAAATCATGTCGAATTGTTATTGCAAATGCCTCATATTTACTATACGTTAAATTTTTTCTGGCTCTAATAAAAATAATTTTTAGAGCCATTTTGACGAGAAATAAAATGAGATTTTAAGAAAAACGTTTATTTTAAATATTACAAGAAAAATGACAAAAATACTCAAGAACTAATGAACTTGCAATTGAGTAAAGTCTTATTACAAGAATTAGGTTGCAATAATAGAATAAACATATTTAATAAGGAAAAAAGATCAATAAAAGATCAATATTAGCACAATTCAATTTATTGAGGAAAACAAGTCATAGGATTCAATATTTTGTATTGGTGAAATCAGTACATATGACCTAAGATGCTCCACATTCCCCATTTTATGACAGCCTAGAAATATGACTATTCTCATCATATTCTGACTTACTTTCTTGTAATTTTAACTTTATTCTCTTCTCATGATATGTTTATCTCAAACAATGCCCCAAAAAATTACATTTAAAGCATTTAATGGCTTTTACTTATTGAGAACCTCTAATCCTCCAGTCCCTTAAAAGTTGGTTCCCATGATACCAGATGGTCAATTGTCATTTTCTGCTGCATCTGAAAAATCAAATAAGAATAATATCCACACCCCCAGTATAATTGATTGTTCTACTGAAGCTTGTGATTAAGCTACATTTCAAAATTGCTTCCATGCGTTTTTGTCCTCTGAACGTTTCTGCATCGGAGTTTGATTAATGACAGCCAAGTGATCCATTCTGTTCGAAAACACATCAACACAGACATGTTTTCCACTGAGCTTATGTTGACAAAGCCGAGACTGTTGCTGCAAGGTTTACGCAATCTGGAAGAAATAAATATGTCTTCTGACCTTCAGATGACTGACACTTTTATGCTACAAATTATGAAAATTGACTTGGTTTTGCAACAAAAAAAAAAGGCCAAAAATGTCAATCTGTATCAGCTCCTGCATATTGAGAAGGTGCATTTTGACACAACATAAACAATAAGACATTTTTGACGGTGAAACAAGACATCTTTTATCAGCAGCTTGGAGCCGTGGTGTAAAGAAGAGACAAGCAAAGAGTCAATTTCACTCGTATCTTATAGGATGATCTCGCAACAGCACAGTATCAACCATTACCATCACAAGCCCACTGTGAACAGGAAATTTAAAACATGATTCATAGCGATGTTACCAGTGAAACTTTATGACTTGCAGAGCAAATGCGAGTGTATATTAATGCCTGCAAAGAAGATAGGGCATTATGTATACATGGCTAAAGGGGGTTTGAAGAAAAAGGATTTGAACAATATGCAAGAGTGCAATGTTAATATCTCAGGAGAAAGTGTGAGAATAGCTATCTAGGCAAAGATGACATTTTCTACGTTTTAATAAGGTAGTCTGTAATGGGAATCACTGCTCAAGACCAGTGGAGCACACAGTTGCAGTGTTTGTTGTTGAGACATTTCCTTTTGCTTCTGTACCGCCTCGGATCTCAAAGGTTTCTTTCGTGCTATTTTGGTGGATTGGTTAACACTTGATGTATGTGATGGTCAAATCAATATTTCACACTTCCATTTGAAACTAAATATGGTATTGACAGAGGGGGAAGTGAGATGCAGCAGCTTGTCTGCCAGGAGATTCATTAGGAGCAGAAAGAAACACATTTGTAAAGCAAAAAGACAGACGAGTCAATGTTAAAACATCCCATTTCTCATATTACTCATGTATAGCATGCGGGAGTGTGTATTTAGGTACAGGCTATGCCCTGCAGTGCCTGGTGACCCACGAGCACCCACAAAGCTAACATACAGTACAAGAAGCGCTTGAAGACTTGCATAAATACAAGCCCAAATATATGCCAACCATTACAAGACTTTAGATAAGATAAAATATTAGATGCAATATCTTTTTCATATATTGTTTCAATTAAATACAATTTTAAGATCAAACTAGGATGGCACTCAGTAGAGCCCTTAAACCTCCACCAAGGCCCAACTGTCCTGAAATTCTAAATTGCAAACAGTCGGGGATATCAGCTCCCTCATTATGTTCACGGTTAATTTAATCAAGATCCATGAATTATTTTGTGGGAAATCGGTGAAAATGTCAATAAAAACCCACCATATCTCGCAGTGTTTAATAAAGTGTTGAATTATTCCTTGATCTACCCCTTTGTCCACATGTGGGCCAAACTTTAATCAGTTCTTTCTTGGCCTATTTCACACTCTTCCACCAATTTCCGTGTAAATCTGATGAGTAGTTTTTGTGTAATCCTGCTCACAAACAATTGACGATTGAGCGGACTGGGGTGAAAACATAACCTTCCTGTCAGAGGTACTAACCATCAAGTGAACTCCTACATGTAAAAAATGGTCTTGTTCATGTTAAATACATATAATGGCATGAAAACCCCATCTTACAGAGAACCACAGATTCAGCCGAACAGCAGCTCTGTTGGATGACATTCGTTTTATTTTTCCATCACATACTCAGACAGTCTATCAAGTTGTGGGTGGCAGCTGGTTTTGGGGCCACAGAGAGATTTCCTCTGACCGGATTTTTTTTTAATACTGCCTTTAAGACGTTCTTAAAGACAGACAGACATGACGTTCGGTGACAGCACATTTCTCGGCCAGACCGTATCTGTGGTGAAGACATCAGCAGACACTTCCCTGCTTAATGGGAATTCTAGATAAAGCCATGAGTTTAGAGACTTGGCTCCTTGTGAAACAGGCTGAAAAACACTGCTTCTCCGCCACAGCAGCTGAAATTGCCTCTAATATTTGACATGAGTGTGTGGTACGGTCAAAGGAGCGGACACTTTTCATGAATAGAGATTGTGCTGTAAATAATTTCTGGGCTAAAAATGTAATGTTTCATTTGCTTTTAAAACTGGAAATTCCGTTTGCGAAAGATCAATGGGTGCAAGAGCGTCAGCAAAATGGTGATGGAGGATGGAGGTAGATCTTTTGGGTTTGGCTACCTTGGAGAGGCATCGTGCTCGAAGGCCTGAACAGCTGCCAGAACCCTGGGATGAAGCCTGACTTATGCCCTCATATTTTATTACCTCTTGATGAGCAGGCCTGCGGTGCCATTAATCAAACACGACATGGCAGACACATCCTCTTAAGCCCGGGCTCAGGCTCAGATCCATCTTCTATCCCTCAGAGGCACCGACCTCCGCTCTGAATTCTACCTCCGGACGTACTCTGCAGAAATTCCTGCATTAAATTACTTCACATGTTAGTCCATTAATAAGGCAGAGGCCAAGCACGGTAGACTATGCCTTCGCATGCAGACAAGCAATATGTTTTGCAATATTTTCCACGACTAATCTACATAAAAGACAAATTTGAGACGCGTGCAATTCAATTTGGTTTAAAAGGAGAAACTATTAATTCAGCAGCCATCTACCAGAATAATCCTATGCAGCTGTAGAGTCACAGAAAACCAACACTTTTCTTTTTCGAAAGGGAAGGAAGGACACGAAAAAAAAAACGAATTCCTGTGAATGCACTGCCATCAGCTTACCTGAACTCTGCTCAGGAAAGGTCAAGCTGACAACATGCACATTCTTCTGGTGAACCATGGCTTCCTTATAATACATTCAACACAACCTATTATATAAAAGCGTCGGCCTTCATTGGCCAGCTTATCATACGGATAAATCTGGTCTTAAAAATTCAAGCCGAAAGCATTTTTTCTTTCTTCATCCGTCGCGGTGCTCGGATGCAAATAATCACCATTTGACTGCGAGTTCCTCAGCTGCCGCACCGCTTGTCGATACGTCTTACTGACCTCCGTATAGTGACACCTCATCCCCATCTCATTAAAGACCCCCATTCTTCTCCTTTACATCCAGCACTCACAATTGTCTTGACATTCCTTGTTGTTTTCTTCTTCTTTATACTGGTACCATCTAAAGATATTCCACATATCAAAAAGTAGAAAGGTATTTTTCACCAGCTATGGGAAGTTGAATATTCATATAGCTATATATGTTCATATAGTCTTTTAAAAACGACAACCGCAGTATCCTGATTTAAGATGCAGGGCCTGAGCCAGCGGCTCTGAAAAAGAGCTGGTGACAGAGGAAATAATGAGAAAGCCAGATGAGAGGAACTAGTGACAGGGAATCTGTTGCAACAGGTGCTGCCTGTCCACATGATTTCATAAAAGCGGTGCGGCTGTGGCAAACCAACTGGGACGTGTAACACTCTCGTCGAGTTGCCAGGACACTATAGTTTTTTTTTGGTAGCTTTGTTTGATTTCTCCGGTGCTTTGTTGCACTAGTGTTCTGCAGAGGGCAATCTGCCATGCTGACTTCAGCTGAAAGCCGACCGTGAGGGGAGGAGTGCGTTGTCAGGATGAATAGTCATGGACCAGTCACTCAGACATCGACTAGTTCTGACCTGCGTGCCATCCCTGACTTCTCTCATTTAGACGAACTCAGAGGGTTGCTAAGCTGTTTGAATCCCCCCCTTACAGGCTGCTGTGGTCAACAGAAACCAACATAGATTAATTCATGCAACAAGTCCGCTCATCGATTGTACTGCTGCTGAAAATGTCTGCATGAAGCTCAGCCCAGGACATGTCATATCATTAAATGGAAAAGAAAATTCTTGATCCCGATAGTAGTTTTTGTGCAACATATACGAACTGCAAACATAAATCGGTAGTGAAATAAAATTGATTTTGCTTCATATCAGCAGTGTTAGAGAAAGTACTCAAACATTTTACTCAAGAAAAATAACAGATAAATACACAAAAGTGAACTTAGGAAGTAAAAATACCACTCCAGAATTTCTACTTGAGTAAAAGTAAATGAGTACATGATTTTAAATAAATGACAAAGTACTTACTGAGAGTAGCTTATTCCCTAATGCAATAATATAAGAAATAATTAACTTTACCTACAACATGAACATCTAATGCAATGCTTTGAAAAGAATGTCGTAGAGTAGAAAGTATAGATATTTGCTGATGTATGTAGTGGATAAAAAGAGAAAGTACATTAAAATAAATTTACTTGAGTAGTGTACAGATATATGTAAAAAAGTACTGAAGTACAGATGCAAGTCATTATATCCAACTACTGCATATCAGCTGTAATGACGTCAAGTTTTGTTGGGTATGAAAATCAACTAAATCTGAATCCACATTTCCATTATAAAGACATAGAGCATTATGATCTGGGATAAACTGGGTCTATGGGGAGTTTTATCTGTACATCTCATTTTAAAAGGATGCAACTTAATCTGTGAAACACCATAACACTTAGATTGTGATCTACTTTCTACATTACTGTGGAGCTCCTGTGCGTTTGTTTGTAGAAGAGAGAGTAGAACATTAGAAACATAAGAATATATATAAGTAAGTATTAGATATGGAATGAAACTTGAGTATACTAGATGAATGTGTCAGAATATGTTAATAGAGAATCGAAACCAGCCCACCAGCTCCACCACCAGGTACATTTTTGTTTTTCAGCTGTAGCACCACATTCAAATTTTTTTTTAATTCTCTAATTTGTAAAATACTAGTTATCAATACTAAAATACAAACTATCTTCTTTTGCTAATCGTTATGATACTAAAACAACTGTGTGTAGTCTGTAGACTGTTCACTGGTTGCTTTCGTTTTACCTATTCGTCACTTTTTAAAAACACATTATCGAGTTAGGACCCAAACTGCAAACTGGTTGAGGAAATAGATGAGTTTGATCAAGAAGGCAGACTTACACGCTTTGTCAGCAGGTTGGCAGCAGGCAAACGGAATGTTCCAATCTCCAAATGAACAAAGACTGAGATATAGAATCAAGAGGCCTGAGCAGAAACAAGAACAGAGGCAATAAACTAAACTGAGTAAACAAAACAGGAGCAGGAGGCTAAATTTACTCAGCTAAAACTTAGAGCACGAGTAAAACCAGGGACGTGAAGAGACGAAACAGGAAGCTGAGGAATACACAAAGGTGAAACACAGGTGTGACACATTGGAACAGGTGCAGACAATCACAACAGCAGGAAACCAGACAGAGACAGGAAGTAAATCGAGCAAAGACAGGAAGTAAAGAGACACTAGGCGAGAAAATGTCAAAGTAAAACAGGAATTAAGTCCAAATATCCAGGAGAAAAATTTAAAAACTCTTCCAACATAAAAGTTTCACAAAGGTGAATAAATATATAGATGAATAAATAAACAGTGCAACAGTAAATAATACTAACTTTATTTCTACAGCATCTGAACAAGGTTACAAAGTGCTTTACAAAATACAGTACATGGGGATAAAAACAATACAGAACATAGCAAGACAAAAAAGAATCGAGTCTTTCAAAAGTCCAGAACAAGAGCAGATCCTAACCGTAAACTCTGTATATGGTATAAAAATGGACGATGTATCTGCACCTCCTCCCACTATCCAGAAATGAAGCCAAAATATCCTGGACTGACGTTTCACTCTGTTTTTATAGCATCAAATAGCTAAAATGACAGAAATGACTATTCTATGTGCTTAGTTTGGCCCATCTCCCATCCACTAACATGGAGGAGGTGGGAGTTATGACCTATACCTCAGCCAGCTACCAGATAGCGATCCAGACGCTTGGGCTGCACGTCTGGGGAGCAGTCACGTCATCCATCTTGATACACTGTCTATGATCCCGGCACACAGCAGAAGGTGCTGTTAGTGAAATCATCCTCTGACAGTTCAAGAGGTATGTTTCAATATTCTCTCCTCTCTAATAGCAGTGGCTGTTCCCCAGCAAGAACACAAATAACTGTTATTCCATTTTATTTCCAGTTCTCTGACGTCCTGGTTGAAATCGAGACACATGGATGTTATAGCTGCAGCAGGAAGCAGCGGGAGGGTTCAGTTGCAGTCCCTGTCTCCTGTTTCTCACGTTTCCCATTCTCTTTGTCCAAGCTTTGTACATTTTGTTCTGAAAGCTGTATTTTTTTTTTTCTTTTTTCTTATCTCGTGGATGTCCTGACCCGAGTCCTGGGCCGACGCGTTTCTTCCTCCACGGTTGTCAGTCCGTTTTAAAGCGGTGGTGGATCTAATCCTTTGTTTATGTTTGGATCGCAGAAGTGTGACTTTAAAAGCAGTCAGTAAACGCCACGGTGGTGTTGAAGAGTGCAGAATGTGAGACATGATGGATGCTCGGAGCCAGTGTTGCGAAAAAAAACTTGATTTCTCTTCACACCTAATGGACTGGCCAGCTATCCCCCAGACTGCGAGAGTTCCTAAATAAAGGCAGAGACCTTTGGCCAAGCTGACAACACCGCTGACTTCCGAATAAACCTTCCCCGTCTATCTCCACTGACATGCTGGAGTAGATGGTGAAGTATTCTCAGCATAACAAAAATTCAATAAAACATATCGGGACGTAACAGCTTTTGTGATGCATTCATGTCTTAATCTGACAATTTTTTTTTTTTATGTTTGAGAACAAAATCAAATCCAGTATTAAGTCTTGCCTCTGTTTAAGGATGGTAACACCGCAAAGCCGTAAGCTTTAAACAGAGCCACATTTCAAATCTCATCTCCACGCAGTGAGCGTTACGCAAGCACACATGGACACAAGGAGAGAGCGAGAGAGAGAGGGTGGAGGAGCAGGCGTCAGCAGAGAGAGAGTCAGACAAAACGCCACGCTGCGTCTAACCTTTTCTTAAGGCTCTGCAGCCCGGGGTATTTAGGCATCACAAACATAGAACAGAGCAGTGGGCAAACAGGGAGGCCGACCCGCTCTGACCTCACCAGAAATGGGACGTCTTTGATATTCCCTGGGCACATGACACGAGGTACTCAGATTAAAAGCCTTTTATTCACCGTGACCTTTCCCTTTTGCCCGTCTCTCCTCAGAGAAATCTTCGCTCCTTCAGCTGCCGTCGGCGCTGACAGGCCGTCCCCGCCAAAACAAAAAAAAGCCAAGTGGTCGGGTGACACAAAGTCAATATGGGCGTCTCGTGTTGTGTTTAAAGGCATCTCACCGTAACCTCTGTGTTATTGCTCCTTATATAGCGAACATATGGAAGGAGAAATGCGACCTCATGTGGGAGCTGGTGATTAATGACCATTTTTCAGCGCCTGGTGCATTTCCAACAAAATGTAGATTAACTGTATTCATTAATGTCAAATGATTAAGAGCTACATGTTGTCTCCACCTGCCCCGTTAATCTTTATAGTTGCATTTTCAGTCTTCTTTTTTTTTTTTTCTCGGTGTTGTTTTGAGCAATTTAACAACAGCTACTCAATCATCCAGAGTTCTGTGGCTGACGAGACTCACTGTGACACGTACCTGATTGGGTTCCAGTCTCTATCTCTGTCCCAAACATTGGTCATTATCACCTCCCCTGTGTGGACGTGACCCCTCACCCTCAGTATGTCATGTCGCCGAACGGACACGCAACTGATGAATTCCTAAATCGGAACGTTTTGACACTTTGGCGTGCGGCTACAGCCTCCCCGTGCAGGCTTTGACAGCCCACCTATGTCAGAGATTTGTTCGCGGTGCAGTTGTTGAATGCCAAACAAGAACAAAATACAACATTTTACGAAAGCACACGTGTAGAATATTATGCCTCCGCCTTTTAGGATGAGGGATTCAAATGAATGACTCGCTCCATGAAGCTGTAACAGAGGCTGGCAAGGTCTGTGGCAGAGCTGTGGCCCCGTCTTTAGTCACAGTCATCAGTGTCCGTAAAGAACTCATTTGGGGATCCTGTCTACCAAGCAACTATATAGGAATGTAATTTGTCCCTATATCTTCATAAACAACACATTTACCTGCGTCAGGTGTATTGTATTGTTGTCATTTAGGTAACGACAATAAACAAAAGCTGTGGAACGGTTATGATTTAGTAAGGTTTAGGGGAACAAATGTAGTTTGGGGTTGAAATGAGGCTTTCCTTAAGTTTCAAGGACTTTCGTCATAACGTATCCAACAGTAACAGAGTTAAGGTTGTGGAACGGTCATGGATGAAGAAACTACAGTCTCATTATACAACTTGGAATGGGAAAACAAACAACAGTCTTCTTCGTGATCCGTCAACCCGATCATCCACCTCGTCATTCCCTAACGTGGACTATGTCGCTTTACCACGTCACCTCACTTCCTCCGTCTCTCCTGTCATAGTTACAATGACCTGACAACAATACATAGCTATATATCTTAGGATTCTAAATATTTCAAAATGAAAAATCAAGACAGAGCACAAATTGAGTGATTATTTAATGTTTCTACACAAGAGTTACTGAAAACAAATATACTTGAGGTATAAGATGAAGAATCCATCCATCCATTATCTATCTTATACTTTTAGGGGTCTCAGGGGGAGCTGGAGCCAATCCCAGCTCACATCGGGTGAGAGGTGGGGTTCATCCTGGACATGTCTTCAGCGAATCGCAGGGCCCACATACAGAGACAGACACACAACCATTTGTCTGAGAGAAAATGCAAACCCCACACAGAAAGGACTCAGTTGACCCAGGATTCGAACCAAAAAAGAGGAAAATGGTGTAATGCATCATTGTGCATTGTTTTGTATTTACATTACTTATTAGTAAATCCCATCAAGTTGTTTTGCAGTCGAGCGGCACCCGGTAGATTTGGAGCAGAGCTTGCACACACCTTACAAAGGTAAACTGAATCAACAAAATAACTGCTGTGACCCAGCTCAGTGCGCACCCAGAGCACATTAACTGAAGCAAACTGGGAGCAATGTGAAGCACATTCATGCGTGTAATGACAATTGACAAAGGTTTCTACAATGCAGTTAAGTAATAAAATGTAAAAAAGGAGCAGAGGTGGTACCTTTGTTTTTCCTTCAGTTTCTGGGATTAAACATACAAAATCTGAATCAATGTCAATGCGAGCTGAAAGATCTTGCTTTTGGTGAGGACAAATAGACGTTTCTCACATTTAATAGAGACTTTAGTTCACTGCTGGGACACTTTTCATGTGAGTTTATTTTACAATCGCATCGGCATCACACCGGCGGTAGAACTTACTATGAGCAACAATCTGTTCCCCTTACTGGAACACATATGGGGCTCTTCCTCGCCAGGATCTAAATGCTAAGTATTAGTCTCCAAAAACAAATCACAGCCACACTCACACACATACAATCATTTCTCTCTCTCTCTCTCCAACACAAACACACACACACACACACACACACACACACACACACACACACACACACACACACACACCCTTCATCTGCCTTTGGTGTACAGATAAAACGTGGAATATAATCATAATAAATTTGATTTGAACACACAGTAACATGTATGTTGCATCCCTAAATTCATTACGTCTGGGCCTTTGGCAGCAGGCTCTGTTTGTCATTGTCCAATTGGTCCATGCCACCCACTGGTAACTTTATCTCTCCGTCCAGCTTTCCATCCACCGCAGCCGATCCCTCTCTCCCTCCACCCGCAAAAAAAAAAAAAAAAACCTGTCCTCTTTGCACAAGGCCCCCTCATTCATTCTAATTAAGCCAACTGAAACTAAATAGCAGAAGCTTTGTTTACAAGCGGCTCGCTGTGCTCAGCATTCTGTGCACGGTGCCACTTGTCTTTGCAGCCAGTCAGGGGTTTTATCTGGAGCTACACTTACTGCTTACACTAATTTACATTTGTGTTTTTTTTTTCCTTTCCACTTATTTCCATATCTGCCACCGTGGGGCGAGGTTTTGTCTTCACGGAGGAAATATATCAATCACATTTAAGCTATAGCTAACACTGGCTCCCTCAACACCACACACAAAAAAACACATGCTGTTGAGTGTTGATCTGATAACATCCTCGTCCACGAGGCAAACAGTCATGCCACACGAGGGTCGACAACAATTTTAGGTCTTAATAAGAGTGAGCAAAATAACAATCCCGCGGAAAGAAAATAATTGAATAAAAGGCTGTGCAAAGAAATCATAAAATCCTCAAAATCTCCTTGACGACTTGACAAGAGGTAGCACCCCAGTAACAGCACAGCACAATGCAACCGGTGCCACATGTTTTCATTAAGTGAGGACTTTGCAAAGGGTTATGAAAACTGTGACTGTGACAGAAGTGCAAAAATTGGATGTAGTGCATTTTAGGGGGCTCCATAGATCGTGTAAAAATCTTACCACTTATTGGTATTTTGTAGTGAGCTAAATGTTGGCACTGACCAAGGTGAGCCAGTTGTATGACTATAAGCACCATGTCCTAATGTGTTCCTATCCAGACACACAAGGAGATTTGAACCCTTGTCTGTTTGTTTGTTGGATGATTTGTGGTTTGTTTGTTTGTTTGTTTATTTATTTGTTTGTTTGTCAGCAGGATTATACAAGAACTACTGAATGGATTTCCATGAAACTTGGTGGAAGGATGACACATGGGCCATGACACATTTCATTTTGCTGTGGATGTGGACAAAGGGGCAGATCCAGGTTTTTTTATTTTGGACTCACGGGTGAGCTGATTGGATTTGGGTGGTCAAAGGTCAAGGCTGCTGTGACCTCACGGAACAAGTTTTTGGTCTTGTGAAGGCAACGTCTCAGAAAACAGCCTGAAAGATGAACTGATTCGATTTGGATGGTCAAAGGTCAAAGGTCAAGGCCACAGTGGCCTCTAAAAACATGAACACTTGAACAGGATATCTCAACTCTACCTTTAGGAGATTTCTTTAAACTTGGGCTCAACGATGAACTGATTTTATTTCAGTGACCTTTATTTCAAAGGTCACAGTCACGAATGTAGACTGAAGTTGCACTGGTTGGCGGAGGCATAAAACCGCAGGGCTTTGGTTTTAGTTTTGGATTTGTTACTTTGTTACTTTGTTACTTTGTGAGGTGTATATCTACATCTGAGTCAACCATCCTAACACAACATAACACATACGAGTCACAAGTTAAACCAGCGAGTTTTAGTGGATTAGATACATCAAGTTACACGCGATGAGCAAAACAACATCTCAACACTAAAGTTTTCTATGAAGAACCAGCTACAGGAGTGAGCTACCGGAGGAGAAAACTATAATCTGTTGTGGCAGTTAGCAGGGGAAAAAAAAAAAATACCTGCAAAGCATTTAGCTGCGGCCAATTACGCTTCAGTTGGATCATCAGGCAGGAAGTTCAGGGAGAAATTGTTCAGCACCTTCTTTGTTGCCCCAACAGTCGATACGTAAAGGAAATGCATTAATCTTATAAAACATTGAAAACAAAAGGTGGGATGAGGCTGTGGAAGGAAGGCAGGATTGGTTTTGCTTATATGGTGGAAACATACTATATAAAATCTACGTGTATATACTAACTCTGTAGTGCAGAATGTGCATGTTTTCACCCAACTTTGTTTGGGTGTTTGTTTATTTGTGAGCAGGATTAAGGAGGAAAAAAAGGTTTTTGCAATAAAGAACCAATTCAATTTTGCTGTGGATAAAGGGGCAGATATTCACTCTTTTTCTTTTCCTTTCCTTCCATTTATTTTCCTCTCCTCTCCTCTCCTCTCCTTTGCTGTCCTTTCCAATCCTTCCATTTCTTTTCCTTTCCTTTCCTTTCCTTTTCTTTCCTGGCCTGTTGTGTCATTTCCTCTCCTCTCCTCTCCCCTTCTTTCCTTTGCTGTCCTATCCCTGTGTTCCTTTTCCTTTCCCTTCCTGTCCTTTCCTTTACTTCAAATTGCAGAAACTGGCAATTGTGCAAAATTTTATCAGGAAACTAAAAATAAAACCCGCAGACTACTTCATTTTCCTTTTATGTTGCTATTAAATGGAATAGACAGGATTGTTGTGTGTCGTTGGAATGTCATAATGTTTGGCCTTGGTGGAGGCATGTGCTCTGCCGAGTGTTCTAGTTTGCAACTCGTTTCCTTCTCTGGTGCGGACCCACGTTAATTTTGATGCAGGGGATGTTCGGCCCAAATCACAAAACAGCAAACAAGGAAGGAAAGCGTCCACCTGCTGCTCATGCAATTCACTGAAAGGTTACACTTTCATGCACGAGGAATTAGGAAACAGATAAATCTGCATAAGCAAAATGACTTGTTAACCAAAATGTGTTGATCGCATGAATTCACATGAATGTCCAGTTTTTGGGGCCTGGATATTTTCATTGATGACATTTGTTGCACTTGCATGCAAAAGAAGCCAAAAAAGCCTTGTTTTTATCACCTCTGAGGTGTTTGGGCCACACATCAGCTCCGGGGGTGTCTGCATTTTGAAGGGATGGGATTTGCTGGGAGCACACGGCACTGCCTATAAGTTCGAGGATTACCTGGGTCCACTCCACGAGGCGCTGGCAAGTTTGCAGGTGCTCGCCAGAGAGAGTGAATGTCTGAGTGTGGGTGAGCGAGGCTCGGCTTGCACGTCGTCTCGGAGCGGGTAAACAACCTTGTGTGCAGCACAGCGCCTCGGGGTGTGAAAGTCTGAGGGAGACG